>NW_023046308.1:0-60495 GCF_011762505.2 Arvicanthis niloticus
GCTCTGTATCCCACATTTTAATTAATTTAAAAATTAATCCCACATTTAATTTTTCTGGAGTCTAACTCCCTGAGTTCTTTGTATATATTGGACATTAGCCCTCTATTGGATATAGGATTGATAATGATCTTTTCCCAATCTATTGGTTGATGTTTTGTCCTACTGTCTGTATCCTTTGCCTTACAGAAGCTTTGCAATTTTATGAGGTCCCATTTGTCTGTTGTTGATCTTGGAGCATGAACCATTGGTGTTCTGCTCAGGAAATTTTCCCCTGTTCCATGTATTTGAGGCTCTTTCTCACTTTCTCTTCTATTAGTTTCAGTGTATCTGGTTTTATGTGGAGGTCCTTGATCCACCTGGACTTGAGCTTTGTACAAGGAGAAATAAGAATGGATCAATTTGCATTCTTTTATATGTTGTCCTTCAGTTGAGCCAGCACCATTTGTTGAAACTGCTGTCCTTTTCCCACTGGATGGTTTTAGGTCCTTTATCAAAGATCAAGTGACCATAGGTGTCTGAGTTCTTTTCTGGATCTTCTATTCCATTGTTCTATCTGCCTGTCACTGTACCAATACCATACAGTTTTCTTTTTATCACTATTGCTCTGTAATACTGCTTGAGGTCAGGCTTTAAAAATGTGTATATATATTCATATCTATATTAAACATGAAATGCCTTTCCTTTATAGTAAAACAATTTTCATGCTCTTCTTAAAAGTTGGTATTATTGTCACTAGTAATGATATGGACAACTCCTCTCATGATTATAAACCATATACAAATATTTCTATAGTTGACAATGTGATGGGTACATTTTATTGACTTTTTAGAAGTTTAATGGAATACACTAAAATTTCATTTTATTAAAATTGTATCATTATGAGGTAAAAACTTTATTCTTCATAATAATAGCACTGTCATCTTACATTCTTAAGTTACAATGGAATAATATGTATTAGAATATTGTCTTAGATACAAACATTATGATGTAGACAGACTTAGAATGTACTAATTTTTCTATAGCTGTAACTTTGCATGTCATTTTGTTTTAGCTTGTTCATATATATGTTTAGTAATTCATCATAAGCAGACTATTGAATAGTCACCATTTTTAAATGGCATTTTAAATGGAATGAATTTTTGTATATTCCATAATCAAACTTGTTATTTCACTGATATGGACAGGCTCTGCATGATAATGACCAGTAAAGCAGATATTCCTTGATGCCAAATAATAAATTCCCTGTAGAGAAACTACACAGTTGTCCAGTGCCAACAGAATCTTGGCAGCTATAGGTTTTGCATGATAAATGTTGCAGTTAAACTTATTGAGTTGTGTATATAATAACTGTTCTCAAATATTGCTTCAAATTTGTCTATGAAGAAGTAAAATGATAGAAACCATATAAAAAGTTTTCTACGTAACACCCACATAATATCATTAGCATATTGTAAAATGTATAATAATATTTTTAATCACCCTAAAAGTAGAAAAAGTGAAAGATTTGAAAATAATTTCATTGGATAATTATGTTTATGAAGGCGGTTTATAATTTGGGTTTTGACATATATTTTTTATACTCACAAATTAATACACCCAACTTCTCTAGTAGCATCACTAATACTTCTAATCCCACCAGTTAAATGACAACAGGCATAAAGGATGGAGATATAGCTCAGCAGTTAAATATACTTACTTTTCTTGTAGAGACTGAAATATGAGATTATACCTACATTGGCTGGCTCACAACTACTTGTAATTCCAGTATCTGAGACTCAGGTGTTTTTCTCTGGTCTCTCTGGCCAGATATGCACCAACAAAAATACACATATATACAAATAACTAAAAGAGAAAAAAAATCTTTACATAAAAAGCACAAATAGTAATTAACAGGTCACTTCTATAAAACAGGAAAACATAATTGTGAATTTTTTTACAGTCTACATTATGTTGAACATCGTTTATTGTAAAAGAATTTCAATCTAGCAACATGGCTGCTGTTAGACGGGATCACATCAAAAACCTTCTAGACCTTCTAGGTCGACATGGTCCAGCCATAATGCAGACATGCCCTGGATTACAATATGATCCAGGCTAGAATACACACATGTACTTAGTACATACCATTAATCCTTAACAATGAAAGTTAGGTTAGTTTGTAGAAAGACATAGCTTGAAAGTGAAGACTAATTGAGTGACAAAGTGACAAAACACAGAAATATTTGACAGAATGAGTCAGAGATAAGATATAACCCACTCACAAAAGAACAGACAAGAAAGAGAGGCTGTTTAAAGGGAGAAAGGGGTGGTGGTGGTGTATGGTGTGTGATGTATGGTGTGTGGTGTGTGGTATCTGCGGATGGCAGTTTTATTGGAACAGTTGTACAAAGACAGGTTGCAGAGAGAATAAGCTAGACATAGGTGAAGATAGAATGAGGTAGAGAATGAGAACAGAAGATTAGATTGCCAAAGTTAGCATGAGGCTAAGCAGAGCAATTCAGTCAAAAGCTATGATATGCCTGATTGAATCAGTCACCTTGGAAGATTAGATTATATAGAGGCTAGAAACTTCCAGGTCCAGACCTAGAGATAGTTAGAACAGAGATAGGAACAATCTTGGCTCAGTCCAAGCCATGTATTTGCACATCTTGAGCATGACTTTTATCTTAACCCATCAACTGAAGTAATGAAGGTGTCATTTATATTTCACTGGTATGTTTCAAATGCAAACTTTATACATAAAATTTAAAAACTCTTTTAACACAATTTCTATAGTTTTTTGACTGGAACTATTATAACCATGCTCCTCATATGCAGTTGAATTCACTTTCATAGCCTACTAAGGGATACTGAATTAATTGACTAGAGAAACATGCCCTTAGCTTGCCAGTGCACATCTTCGTCTGACATGATTTTGAAGCTTCATGATTATTTCATTTCTTTCTTAGAATGTGTTTATAAATCAGTGGTGCTGTGCAATAAGTGTCTAGTGATGCATAAAGCCCACATATAATCATCATCATAAAAGTATTAGAATTTTAATTTAGTCTTCATAATATATTGCAAATCAAGTTCTTAAAACATTCAATGGAGGTAGTATATAATCAAAATACCTTATCAATTAATATAGAAAAACATTTATTTTGGCTCAGGGTTCTAAACTCTGGGAATTCTATTTGTGCTTAGAGAATCTTCTGTTACTCTAACATATGATAGCAATGGACACAAGAGCATGCATGGAGGGATGAGATTCACATCAGTACCATACTGATTTCATGGCCCAAACCTTCAAGAACTGATCTGGTCTGTGGTAGATTTTTAAGCATTCTGCTCTAGTCCAGCCACTGAAAGTTGTTTATAAATTCTGAGTCCTGATTAGCTGATTTGAAATACTTCATATTGGAATGGAATTCTGACACACACACACACACACACACACACACACACACACACACGTTATATATATGTTATATATATGTTATATATATATATGTGTGTGTGTGTGTGTGTGTGTGTACATACATACATACATATACACACATATATATAGCATGAAACTCTGCTGTAAAATTAAATAGTAGACTTAGGAAGCATGTGAAATGATGTTACATGATGGTTAATACCCTGGCAGCAAACCTTGAAGACAAAATCTATTCTACTCCTTACTGACTAAAGGCAATAAAGGACTCAACATTTCCCTACACATGTGGCTTCCTTGACTGATATAAGCTCCAAAATAGAATTAAGGAAAAAGATGTGGGGGTACTTGAGAAGGAAAATTGCGAATCTTATATGTACTGGAATTTCATACTGACTATAAGGCTATGGGAAGGTTGAGAGTGAACTAAAATTTCATAATTTATTCAGCTTATACAACCCACGTAAATGAAAACATGATTTAGTTCTTCAGGAAACAATTACTTCTACAAAGAGTTTTACCTTGGAAAAGGTCTATATACATCGACTAGTATTGACTTTTAAAATCTCTTACTTGATCTTTATAATCACTTTCTTCAACATCAGCCAGTTCAAATTAGTTCTAATTTATTATTAATAAATGTAAACATATTAAATGATTATTCCTGAGTTTATCAAAGATATGATTTATTATTTATACTAATTAAGTACAGTTTGTCATCTTGTAAACAGTCAATAATGACTACACAATTACCAATCATTACAAGAATAATTTCATATTAATTTCTTATAACAACAATGTAAAGTATCCTGTTACTATGTTAGTTTTAGAGACATGGGAATTAAGGACTAAGAAAATCAATAATGTTTCTTAAACCACATAGCTAATGACATAATCAGATTAGAATGCAGATTTTCCTCAGAAACTATGATCATAGTTAAGCAGTATCCATTTAATCTAAATAAGAAAACATCTAATTGCATTTAATTAAGATGTACTGAACTTTAATGATACAAATTATTTCCATTATAGGCTAAATGTGTAATAAATAAAACTGCTGCGAATTAAGGTTAAATGTGTAAAGAATAGTTACATTCTACTTAACCATTTCCTTTTATTGAAAACAATATTATTCACATAATATATTCTTACTATGATTTTACCTCCATCTCCTCCCCATTCCTCCCCGCCTCGCCTCCCATTTGGATCTACTCCCTTTCTGTCTCTTGGTAAAAACACATAGTCTTCTATGCATTAATAGTAAACTAAAAGAAAAAAATACAATAGGGTAAGATTGAAGAAAACTAACACATCAGAATTGGACAAACTAAACAAAAGAAAAGAGCCCCTGAAAAGGGCACAAGAAACAGGTTAGTTTATACCTGCAAAAACACTAAACTGGAACCCAAAATATTTATGTAAAGGACCTACTGTAGACCAGTGCAGACCCTAAGCATGGTTTCTGTGAATTCACACATATTAATCATGTTAATTTAGAAGGCCTCTTTTTCTTAATGCCCTCCATACCCTCTGGTTCTTACATTCTTTCTGCCTCCTGTTCTGTGGAGTTTCCTGAACCTTGTGGGGAGAAATTTGATAGAGACTTTCTGTTTGGTGCTCTGTACAAGGTCCTTGTCTCTATATATCATCTTAATGTGAGTTTCTTTACTTCTTGACATATAATGTAGGAGAAAGTTTGTCTAATGATGGGTGAGCAAGACGCTGGTCTATGAGTAAAACAGAATGGTATTAGCAATCATTTTATAGCTAGGTACTTTCAGTAGATCAGTAATATCTGGCTTTCCTCTTGGTGCCTGAATTATTTACTCTAAGATTCTTGGTCAAACAGTGCAAGGTTAAGGTACATTTTGAGTTTTATGGAGTGGATTTTGAGACATATTAATGATCAGTGATTGTTAGTTCCTGTTATTTTCATTGTTGGAGGTAGTATTATATGTGTGTGATTTTCTTCTTTGGGGTTTGTTATGAGATGATTACTTTCTTGTGTTTTCTTGGGTATATTTATCCCTCTTTGGAGTTTTCCTTCTAGTATCTGTTGTAGAGCTGCATAATTAGAAAGATACAGTTAAAATTTGGTTTTGTAATGGAATGACTTTGTTTCTCCATTTATGGTGATTTAGAGTTTTGCTGGGTATAGTAGCCTGGGTTGGCATTTCTGTTCTCTTAGGGTCTTCCTAACATCTATCTAGGATTTTCTGGATTTTAGAGTCTCTGTTGTGACATCGGGTGTAATTCTGATAGGTCTACCTTTATATGTTACTTAGCCTCTTTCCCTTATCACTTTTAATATTCTTTCTCTGTTCTGTGCATTTAATGTTTGATTATTATGTGATGTGAGGATTTTCTTTTATGTCCAATCCATTTGGAATTATGTAGTCTTTTTGTATGATTATGGTTGTGTCTTTCTTTAGGTTAGGGAAGTTTTTTCTATGATTTTGTTGAAGGTGTTTTCTGGCCCTTTGAAGCAGTATTCTTCACTCTCTTCTATTTCTATTATTCTTAGTTTGATATTTTCATTTTGTCCTGAATTTCCTGGATATTTTGGGTTAGGAGATTTTTACACTTTGTATTTTCTTAGACTGATGTGTCAATCATTCTGTGGTACCTTCTACACCTAAGATTCTCTTTTTTATCTCTTGTATTTTGTTGGAGATGCTTGCACCTGTAACTCCTGATCTCTTTCCTAGGTTTTCCATCTTTAGGGTTGCCTACATTTGTAATTTCCTTATTGTTTCTGTTTTCATATTTATGTCTTGGACTGTTTTCTTCAATTCCTTCACCTGCTTGACTGTATTTTCCTGTGTTTCTTTAAGAGATATATTTGTTATTTTCTTTAAGGACTTTTATCTGTTTGTGATTTCCTATATTTGTTTAAGTGAGTTATTTAAATCCTCCTTAAAGGCCTCTATCATCTTCATGAGATGAGATTATTATGTCAGTATTTTGCTTTTTGGGAGTGTAAGAAGGATATACAGGGTTTGTTGTGGTGGGGGCACTGGGTTCTGATATTGCTAAATTGGCTTCTGTTGCTTATGTTCTTGAGTTTGCTTATTCCCATCTGGTTAATTCTGGTGTTAACTCAGTTTCATGATGTCCCATTTATTACTTGTTTATTTTAGTTCCTGTGTCATAGATGTTCTGTCAAGAAAGCCTTCTGTGTCAGTGAGTTCAAAGCTATTGTTTGCTTTCTCTTCTGTCAGGATCAGTGGATCTCATTTAATTTTGAGGTCTTTGGTCCATTTGGAGTTGAGTTTTGTGCAGGGTGACAAGAATGGATCTATTTGGATTTTGCTACAAGCACCTTTAGTTAAAGATACTGTCTTTTCTCCCTGTGTATATTTCTGGTTTATTTATCAAGAATTGGCTCTCTCTGTGTTCAATTTGTTTCCGTTGATTAATCTTTGTTTTTATGCCAGTACTCTACTATATTATCACTATAGCTCTATTGGAGAAGTTGAAATCATAGATGCTGATACCATCAGTAACTCAGAATTATGTTAGATGTTCTGAAATTTTGTCTTTCTATATGAAACTCAACGTTCTGCTTTAAAAATCTGAGAAAATTTGTGTTGGAATTCCTTCTAGATCTGAAAAGAATATTCCATTCAGATATGTCCATTTTAACTCTTAAGTATGTTAAAATGCTCACATTACAGTTGCTATCTATCTATCTATCGATCTATCTATATCTATCTATCTATCTATCTATCTATCTATCTATCTATCTATCTAAGAGTTTCTAGAGATAAAGACATCAAGGTAGAGAAGAGAGATTGAATCCGACAGCTTGGAAGCTTAAAATGTAAAAAGGCTAGAATCTCCCAGTTGTAGGCCTAGGGATAGTTAGAACAGAGAATGAATTGCTCTGGCCTCAGCCCAAGCCATGTATTTATACAGTTTGGATATGGATCTCATCTCATCACTTCAAGAAAGAAAAGTAACATTTACAATATTTATCTTTCTTATTTGATAGCATACAGAATACCTACCAGTACTGTGAGCACTAGTCCATAGGAAAGGAGGTGATAGGTAGGAACCAGCTCAATTAATCTATGTTCAATGAGTTGTATAGGCATTGTATTCAGCAATAAGGCACTGCTGTCATTTTGTGGATAACCAGTAGTAGCCACAAGCCTTGGCAGCAGCCTGGGTTGAACAGAAGTTCCCATGGGACCCCTACAGAGAACAACTTGATTAGAGATCACCAATTCTAAGTACTAAAACCTTCATTTGGTGTTAAGATAACCTGTGGGGCACTGACTAATCCATTATTTGTCCATATCATTTAGAATAACATCATATATATATACAAATATGTACATACTGTAATATATACATAGTATAATGTTTCAGATTTTCATGTGGACCCTCAATTGTTCTCTGTTTTACATATCCTTCACCACATTCCTTTCTTTACCCTACTTTCATCTCCATCCATTCCTGAACCTCTGATTCTTATGCAGTCCCTCCTCCATAGATTACTATTTATTCTACTTTTCAGGGGGCAGGGGTGGTTATGACAAATCTTAGAATGGTTAGGGCAGTTGGGTGAACCTGGGTACTGGGGGAGAGAAAAATGTGGTACAAATATGTTGTATGTGGAAATTTTTTATGCAAATGAAATGTAAGATAATAGACAGCAGTTATATTCAATGAGGAAAATAGAAAGTGAAATCAACCCACACACATACAAACACATATTTTTTATTAAATTTATTTTTGTGATTCTTTTTATCCATATAAAGCCTTTATTGATTCTTTAGGAGTTTCACATCATACACCGTGATCACAACTCATTCTAGTCCTTCCATATCTATTTCACCTTGGGGACTTTGCCAATCTCCCACAGACGTAAGACTAGTAATAAAATCAAAACCAAAGAAAACACAAAATGTCCACTTTGTGTTCATGACGTATTCATCCTAACATGATCAAGATGTCTTAGTCAAAGAAATTCACATAAACATACATGCATGTATTTTAAAAGCCATTTTATAGTTTATATATAACATTGCTTACAGAATAAGTACTGTCTTGTATTTAAAAGAACTATAAATACAGATTACAATGAAACATAACAGGAAATTCTTTTAATTTTGTATTTTTAATGCACTTTTAAAAGTACAAGAAACATTTATTAAAATTTTAAACAGAAACAAGTGAACCTATGTAAAATAGTCCCATCTCATTTTTTGATTTTCTGATTATTTACTTATATCAGATCTACATATTGAAACAGAATTTCCAAAAATAAGCTTCATCTATACAGACACATAGTTGTTACTATTGTCATTTTCTCCTTCCAAGAATACAGATTCTGTCATTATTGAAGCAAAATAATTTACAAAATGATCTTTTACTAAAATGTATTCCCTTTAAGACAATTTTTGTCAATAATGAATGCTCGTTAAATATAGATTAAAAAACTATAGCATTTTCTTTTCTTTTTTTTTTGTTTTTTGTTTGGGATTTTTGTTTTTGTTTTTTATTTATTTAATTTTTTTTGACACATAACGTCCACAGTACTTTAGAGAACACTGTCAATAGTAAAGGTCACCACAGCTCCAACTGTAGAGTTCTTAAGTGTGCCATCTTATTACAGAAGAAACCTGTCCATTTACCTGCTACACATCTCCTACAGCTTTGTATTAATAGTTGAGGTGGTTAGACTTCATATAAGAAAACATTAGATTATATTAGAAATTATAAACTCTCTAGAAATACTAGGTTCTAGCAACTGAGACTTTTACTTCAAACTAGTTTAAACTACAGCTCTTTTCACGATTGCAACAACTGTCTCAAATATTCGAATTAGAAGATTTTTTTTACTGCACTTAACTCTGATACTGATACACAGAAACATAGCATGTATTACCACTTTAAGGTCCAATTATGAAAACATGTGACCGTAAGAGGTTATTTCTGTGCATTATCTCTTTCTTAGTAAAGCCTTGACTGACTCAACTGACATAAATCCATAGAAGTTCTTGAGGTATGTCACCTTTCCTCACTTTTGAATATATAGAAAACTTCAGGATAGTCACTTCAGATAATTTTCCTTTCTTCCCAATGCTTCACAAATACACTACCAGATTATTGACAGACAGATCATATGACCAATATATTTATTTATTAATAGTCTAAAAACATACTGAGTCATATTTAAAAGAAAGAGTTGACTTGGAACATAGTTCAGTAGAAGAACATGTACATAAGTACATGAAAACTGTGGGTGAATGGTTTAGATAGAAATATGAATAAGAAGGAAGGAAGCAACAAAACAAGGAAGGAAAGAAAAACAGAGCAAGAAAAGAAGAGTCAGATGGAGGGAGGGATGGAAGAATGGAGAGAGGGAGGGAGTACTAAAGAAAGGATACATGGCTTGATATAGATTCCAAACTTCTATTTTTGTATACTTTTGATATTATATCTACAACTACTCAGTTCATCCTTTAATTGTGCAGTTCTGAAATCCTCTGTTACTCAAATGACCAATACATCTAAAAAGTCTTACAAAATATCTGAATAAGCTTGCAACCATATGAATATGCTTGAACGTGGTCTACTTTTGCTTGGTTTCCCCTTGTTAACCATGAACAAATATCATGTCTCCTTGCAATGATGCAGGCCTTGGACAGTCAGTGTATATGTTACGTGATATTTACTTATATTTTGCAAGTAATATTTAAGCAAAAAGATTCCATCAGAGATTATATTGAAATTTACTTTTTATTGATAGGACTGTTTATACATATTGGCATTACACTGGGAAATAAACAGACAAAGTTTGTCTCTTTTTTTCTCTCTGCATAATGCAGATTCTCTTGGTGCCTAGTAAAATGCAAAGGTGCATATGCCAGAAAAATCTAATTCTGAAATGCTTAAATCCCCATATGGTAAAGCCAAATGTAATTGATTTTCTCCATTTGTGACTCCCCATCCACTATTATTACATAAGAAATTGAAAATGCCTTTCTCACTGAAACAATAACAAGGACATTTTAATTAAAAATTTAAAAACACTAGCAACTTTAATATATTCTTTGTCTGCATGTTGGCTTTTAATGAGACTTTCTTATTCCATGCATAATTACAGTAGAATGAGTGCACTAGTGAAATAGTTCTTCTTACTTTCATATACTTTTTCCATTAATTTTTTGCTTCCATAAATTTGAAACCTGTATTGTTACATTTTAACCCAGTGGTTTCTAGTATTTTTGATGCTGTGACTCTTTAATAAAATTCCTCATTTTGAGATGACAGCTAACATAAAATTACTTTGTTGGTTCATCATAACTGCAATTTTATATTTTATTAATGTAATATTAATTAATTAATTAATATATAGGATATGGAGAATATCTTATATATGATCCCAATGAGGTTACAGCTACAGGTTGTAAACCATTGTTAAAATCTGCATTTTTTCCTAAATTCTTTCTTTTATGAAGACTTACATAATAGAATGCAGAGTAGTGAATGGAGTTAAGGCAATTTTTATTCAATGCTAAGTGACTAAATTTTATAGCTAATAACAGTTAATCCTAATATTTACATTGGTATAGGCAACCTCAGGAATCTTTTGATTAAAATTGACATTAACCACTTTCAATTCAGCTTTGATCAAATTACCAATTAGTGATATTCATAATCAGAGAAATTAAGGGTTCAATTTAGTTATTCTTAAAACAAGTGGCTTGGTCTCTGTGAAATTCCAGTTCTGTTTTGTTGTTGAATCAAATGATCTGGTTGTTATTCAGATGAGAAGAAAGTGTGAAGCCCTTTGACAATGCAAACATGCAATTTATCAGTTTATTCCACTCAAGATGAGCAACAGGAAGAGGAGTATGGGAGGAAGATGGATTGCGAGAAGGAAGAGGAGAATAGGGAAAGAGTGAAGAACAGCAAGAAGGAAGGGGTATGGGAGAAGGAAGAGATGGAAAAAGAGGAGGGTGAAGAATGAAAGTCAAATGGAAGAAGACAATGAGGAAAATCAAGACTGAAGACAAGAAGATGGAGATAGGAAGATTAGAGAGAAGGCAAAGGAAAGGAAATGAGAGGTGAAGCTTGACAGGTAGGAGAAGAAGAGTGGGAGTCAGAGGGAAAAGAGGGATGGAAAAGAGAATGACAGAAAGATTAAATGAACATCATATTGTGTGTTTTATCAGATTCTTTAATGACCAAGCAGTGACAAAGTGGATAGTAGTTTAAGTTACTATCATCCTTTCAGCCAGATGTACTGAATAATAAAAAAATGTATAAGATATTCAGTGACAAATTTTAGATTTTAAAGAGTCACAGTCTGATGCAGTGTGACTAACTCAGACAGAGATTTTTTTCGGTATATAAATCGAGAATATTATTTTTGACCTATTTGAACATGTGGACTAAATTAATTTTTTGGTTTCTTATGAAAATTAGGTGAGAACATAATCTACAAATAATAAAAAGTGATGTGAATTTTCCAGCACCAGTTTTGTATTTTATGATTTTCTGAAACCATATTTCTCTGCTGAAACTACCCAGTCTATAATGTTCTGTCATAGGTGTATAAATTGAGTAAAGGTATTATTAAATATTGTTTTGTTTGGTTGCATTTTAATGGGAGGCAAGACTAAACACTATGGGTTATTATTCTGGTTTGATTTTTTTGCTTATATTCTCTAATGAAAAGAAATAAAGGGTGTAGATTTGCCTATGTTGGAACATGGTGAAAACTTGAGAGGAGATGGGGTAGAGGAACTATGATCAGAATACATTATATAAAACATTATTTTCAATAAAAAATACATTTAAAATTTTTAAAAGGCTGTGGGTTGACAATTGTATTTTAGAATAGGAAAAAGATATTTCTAAACTAAAGGAGAAAAAATCATAAGGGAAGAAGCTATGGACATGACTTAAGAGAGGTCTTCATGTTGAAGCCAGTCTACAAGGTTTCAGAGAATGCTGCAGAGATTATAGGCAGTCTTTAGTGAGTTGTAAAGTTGAACCGACCTTCATCATTGCAGCAATGTATATAGCCATGAATCACATGGCAAACACTATACCAGAAGAGGGAAACCAAAAATATAAAATTTCATGTTTTTCCTGAAATAGTTATTAGTTATGTCAGTAATTTTGTTTTGGTTTCTTTATATTTCAATGGGAAGGCCAAGACATAGTTAAAGTATGAAAGATAATAATTTTACTGTATTTTATTTTAAAAAACATACCACTCTTTGGTTTGGAATAAGTCTGTTGTTTACTTGAAAATCACGAAGTTTTGATTGACCAATGCTGTTTTGGCTTTTATGGTTGATTCTAGTTAAATCTGCCAGGCTTCCACACAATCCCTGAGGTCATCTATTTATATGATCCAATAAAACAAGCATTATTTTAAAAAGTAATTATATACCTAAATTCCATCATTTTCAATGATCCAAAACATAGAAATAATAACTCACACAAGAAATGTAGAATTTTCAAGGAATTATATTCAATGTAAAAAGACATCTCTAAAAATGTGTGTCCCTGAAAACTCTGAATATAGAGCCTAATGCTCTATTGCTAGTAAATGTCATAATACATCATTTGATAAGACATGATTGACTTATAAAATGGTTAATTATTGTCCAAGTTGATCATCCCTTAAAAAATATCTAAGAAGAGTATTGTTTCCTGGATTTCTAAAATTTTATTATTTTTTCAGATTTTGGACATCTTTTTATACATAATGTAGTCTATTTTGATGTTCCTTTCATTTAGCGACAGCATTCAATTATATTTTATAGATGTTTTATACACACATTCTAATTATATGTTAAAATTTGCATACATGGGAGTCAGGTTAGAAAATTATTTTTGTATATTTGGCAACTCTTTGACTCTAATAAAAGATTTTGATTTTAGAGTATTTTGATTTAGAGTATTTCTGGTTTTATATTTCAAGTTTAGTGGTAGTAAACTGTATCATATGTTGAAAGGTATTCATGTAGAAAACCTACACAGACAGACAGACAGACAGACAGGGACAGGGACAGGGACAAAGGACAGGGACAGAGACAGAGAAAGAGAAAGAGAAGGAACAAAGAGAAAGAGAAAGAGAGAGAAAACACTACAAGAGGACCATAACTGAGTATCTCTCTCTTAAATAATATTTTTTCATTCCATTGTTTAAGATTTGCACATCCCAAAAGAGGAGGAGCAAAGCCTCTGAAGAATGTCCCTTACCTGAATTTCTGGCCTTGAATTGAGGACTGTCACTGCAACAGGAAGCAGCTTTAATTTCCTCACAACTGTTTTCTGCCTTCAGTAGTCAGGCTACTAGAACATTTACCAGGGCTGGATCCTATGAGATTTTGTCTTCTCTCACTATGAATGAGTGCTGTGTCACTGGAGCATGGTTGGATTCAAGTGACCTATTGCCAATTATAGGAAGCTCTGTGCACTGGACCCTTAATTGTTCTTATGTATCTGAATTTTAATCATGCTCTCACAATGGGACTATGTACTATATGGGAAACAATACATATTTACCTACTTTAGGTAGCTAATAGTATATTGAACCTAGTAATAGAAGAAGAATTTCTTAACAGAGATTCCAATGAATATTAAAATATGAAAAAAGCAGGAATTTCTATTTACAGGCAGAAACCATTCTAATCAGATTATGAAAACATTTAGGAATGAATATCATATATTGTAAGGTTGGATGTTCTCTTAAGATGTGAATAAATTGAAAATTCTACCTTTAGTAATAGAAGATGTGCAATCTTTGCAAAATGTTTTATTCTCAGTTCATCTATTTTTAAAGGAGTTGTAATTGGAGTTGACCTCATTAGTTTATTATGGAATAAATAAATAAATACTGAATAAGTATTGTAATTTTGAGATTACTTAGAATAAATCACTAAGTATATTTTTATATAATGCCTGACCTCACTCATGTCTAACTCTTTGATTCTTTGTATTTCCCCCGAGCTTTCAAATCTTATCATATTTTTTCCTGTTATGATATGACTTAATCTGTGTCATATGGAATGTGAGAGCTGCTGTTGAGTTATTTTTAAAATTTTTGGAGAGAGGACTCATAGTTAATTTATTGTTAATGCATTGAAATAGCATACAAATATTCCTTTTATCACGTGAAGCATGCATACATAATAATACACAGTATATAATTGATAGTAAATCCCATGATAGTATAATGGGCTATTAGAATTTGATGGCACACAGTTTTAGGATCATTAGAAAAAAACAATGACAGTTTCAGAATGTGAAGCTTTGAAGATTATGCTTTGAGTCCAAGTGTATAAGAAAAATAATAAGCAAGACACAAGCGGTTGGGTAAACATATATATTTTTAAATTTTACTTTGACAAAACCTTACCCTTGGCTTAATATTGGCTTCTATAAATTTTATAACAGAAATAAAGTTGTATGTGCTATGACAGTATGTGTAGATTTATATGTTAAAGACAGGTACCACCAGCATACAGAAATAATCATTGTTATAAACGTCAAAGATAATACTTTCAAATGACTCTACTGTATATGTATGAGTACAATATCATCTGCAAGCTCTCACATCAACCTTGATATAATTTATCCACCTGGCTCTGGCTGATCACACAGAGTAAGCCATATGAAGGATGACAGACTCATTCTACTATTCTCCTTCTTATACTAATGCTATGATCATATCTAATTTTGTTCATTCTTTATCACAACTAACATGAATCTTTGGATGTTAATTAGAGGTGAATTATGCCCATTTTCCAGACCTTTCATGATTGCATCTGTACTCTACTCCTCTCTCTTTTCCCTGAAGTCATCTTTGCTTTAAAATTAAATTCTGTAATTTTAAATCATTTTGACCTTTTCCACTAAATCTATACCCTATCCCTTTAATCCATTTTTTAATTTCTGCTTTATAGTCTAAAATATAGTTACAGTAAAAATTAATTAACATTTGTTAAGCAAGCCTTTCTAATTCTGACAGCCAATTAATGATAAAATAGACAGAAGACATGCCTCATGCCAAGTTATGTGAAAGTATGTCATGCAAACATTCAAACCTGGCACAATTAAGCTCTTTTCTCATTAGTTTCTTACAGGATCCAGAGAGGCTGCTATATATGTTTCTTATCAAATCTCACTGGCTGTCAGGAAGACACTTCTAAAATTGAAGGTGGTAGTGAATGTTTTGATGTTGAAAGACGCAAAACTATTATTCTGAAGCTTTATGACTATGGAGTCATCTCCCAAGTTGTCTTTAAATTAAAGTGAAGATTAAAAATCTACTCATTCACAAGTTGAAACCTAAACATACAGAGTAAATCAAAACTTTAGAAAACTCAAACTGTAATATGTTGAAGCCACAAACTTAGCTCTTTCTGTCAGAGAAAGGAGATAGACATTATATATAAATTTCTGTGTGTGTAGATAGATATTATCACTGTATGAATTTCAGACTTTAGCTTGCTTAAATTAAATCCCAAAAAATAATTTATGTTTTCAGATGTATTTATTATATTCATGCACTTAAGTTTTTTGTCATATCCATAGATAAATACATCTATATCTAGTTATTTCCTTTGGGATATAAATATGTATGACTAGATAAATATTGATGATAGGTATATAACCTTTATATCCAGAACCATCTGCTTATCAATTATTAATTTAAACTAATTTTAGCTCATGGAAATCCATCAGTGTGTCCTAGTATAACAAACTATAATCTAACTTAGGGCATAAAATTATTGAAAATTTAAGTTAAGAGTAAAATCTTATTAACTATCTAAGTTTCAGGCAATCACAGCTGAGCTTCATTCAATTATAGGTGGCCAAGTTTTCCAAATGTGTTTAAAGCTTGTCACTGTAGATCATTTGTTTATGCATGTAATTTTCTCTTTTCTCTCCATAAATACTATCTTGCAGTTGTTTGCAGCTGTTCTTTTTCTGAGGCCTGCCAAAGTCTCAAATCATTCTTTTTACAAACTATGTGGCCTGGGTGCATTTTGATTTCTTAAAATGAAATCATGGCTTATCTGTATTTTCTACATTTATTCTCAGTTACAAAGTTTTTCTCTCCCAGTATACATGAGGAAAATCTTTTTCTTTTCATTTATTTTTTTGTTGAAAAAATACTATGTCTAGTTAAGCTACTTAACTAGTAGCTTAGTAAGCTTAACTTGTAGCTAGTAGCTTAACTAGTAGCTTACTACATAACTAGTAGTGTGTGAAGGCATTGAATAATTGCTTTATGTTATTTGACATACCAATGGAAAGTACTCCAGACTTCATCCCAGTGACTATAGCCAACTCATATTTATTTTTCTATATTTTTGATATAGAAAACATGTTCATCTCCTTAGGTCTCTGTTCAGATAGTCAGAATCTAAGTTGGTCAGAAAGGTGGTTGGTAGCCCTCTGTTGGAATACCTAGGTTTTATCATTTTATATGTTTGTAGGCATAGTACAGAAAGCTGTGAAAGTCTTTTCTACAATGCCAGATGTACTTATAACTTAGGTCTTTGATGGTAAGCAAAACAGTCACCCATTTCTAAGGTAGAACTTAGAAAAATAAATTTATTACCAGAAAATGGAGCATTCTTAAACAATATAACACCAGTCATTGAAGCACAGCCAAACATCATGGAAGAGCTCCATCTTCCACTCATGATGTTATATCTTAGCCTTGTATGTCCACTACACAGTAAAATGATATTAAATTCAACATATAAGAGATTTTTATTTAATATTCTTTACATATTAAACTTTGTATTTAGCATTCCTTTAATATGCTTGAAACTTACTTGAAATTTTCATTTCTTTTAGTTCAGATAAAAGAAAGTTGAAATAATATCCTGTATGCTATCTGACTACCATGGATTAAAGCTAGACAGCAACTACAAAGAAATAACAGAAACATTACAAACTAATAGAAATTGAATAAGTCATTAAGAATTAAAAAAGCGGGTCAAGAAAGATATTAGATTTTAATGAAATTTCATTTGAATGAAAATGAAGTGCAACTTTCCTAAAGCTATGGGACAAAACCAAACAGTTTATAGAGGCACCTTTATAGACATGGCTGCCTACATAAACTTGGAGCAA
Source organism: Arvicanthis niloticus (assembly GCF_011762505.2). Taxonomy (NCBI): domain Eukaryota; kingdom Metazoa; phylum Chordata; class Mammalia; order Rodentia; family Muridae; genus Arvicanthis; species Arvicanthis niloticus. The sequence goes on from NW_023046308.1 coordinate 17,543, forward strand.
TCTTATATTAGCAAACTGATGATACACCAGATATGTCAATGGTATGATTCCTAATGGCGTCTTGTTACACTCATAGATTAGTGCCTAGCCCAGCACCTTATGAAAGCTGATACAGAGATCCAGAGCCAAACATATTTAAGCCCAGAGTCAGCATAAACCAAAGGATTTAGAGAAACTCAAAACATTTCAACTAAAATAATGAACAAGACAAATTTGTCCATTCTCTTTACACTCATTTAACAAAGTTCTTGAAGTCTTAGAGTGTCTTAGAATTAACAATAAGACAACTGAAGGAAATAAGGGGAAGCAAATTGAAGTGGAGCAAGTCATGTTATCATTATTTAAAAGTGATATGATTTTATACTTAACTGAGTATTACAGTTTCACCAGGATACTTCCACAGTTGATGAGCCTTTTCTCAAAGCAGCGGGGTAAAAGATTAATATGCAAATGAACCATTATATATAAAAACAAACACTGAATCACATAGGAGAAGTGGAGAACATTCTTGAACTCACTGACACAGGAAACAAATTTCTAAGTAAGACATCATTAGCACAAACACTAAGACCAATATTTAATAAATGGTCCACATGAAACTGCAAAGTCTCTTCACAATGAAATAAAAATATTTTTAGGGCAAAGATTTCACTGTTATTTTGTTTATATCAATATTACATCACTCCATTAATTTTAATACATCACTTCTCTATTGATAGCATTTTAAACATATGTTCTATTCCTCATTAATTACCTTAACTAATGACTAAAATGATTACTTTGATCTTTTGGCCTAAATAAAACCCACCAAAATTATGGATTTCTTTACAACCAACTTTCTTATATGTGGAATATATTGCCATTATAGTCATTTTTATTTTTGAATTATTAATATTCTTTAAGAATAGATCTGTACTTCCAATTTTAAGTATATAAACTTCTTCAATAAAATTAATATAAACTAAGTATTTTCTGTAGCAAAATGAGATAGATTTAGAAATATATGTGTATATACATATAATATAGGGAGATATACATAAACACACATAAAATGTATGCAATTACAATTCATTTAAAATAGGGCATGGATTTAAAAGAGAGAAAGCTTTATAAGGCAAGGCTTAGAAGGAGGAAAAAGAAGGGTGAAAATATTATAATTATATTGTAACTTAAAAAATTCATAATCTAAAAATGAAAGTTTAATATGGTCTCTCTCATCATTTACAAAATGTTGATGTGAGAACACATGAATCAAAAAGGGGTTTTAGCTTTTATCAACTAAATTTTATCAGTCAAATTAAGAAGTGACTGATTGAAAGGCTGTCTATTATTATTTTTAAAATGTGGAGGAATTTTAATGAGTTTCTAATTTTCTGTTATTTGCAATATTTTTTTTTAAATTGTTAAAATTTATTGTCAAAATATAGCAGTTTCTTAACTATATCTAATGTTTAGTTTTGTAATTAGACTATTGCATTTTCATTTTTTATTTGAAATTATAAGCACAAATATTGTGAAAACAATTTTTTGTTTATATAATTCTATCATTATAGTTTTCTAATCCCATTGGCTAGTAAATTATTTATTTATTCTAGAAATTCCTTTTTCAGATAAGGTAGTGTTTTACCTTATTACAAAGTATTCTAATACTACATCAAGGAATTCTCACGTGGTTAAAGAGATCAAGTGTATTGTGGACTCCTGGAGAACAGGAAAGATAAAAAGAAATACGTTTTTAGTTAGCACTTAATATATCACACTGATCTGGGCAAATAGGGCTCGTGTCTTCACTCAAGGGGCACCCAGGCATAAGATAAAGAAATGATCATAATGCTGAAAAGCTAATTCCTACCCTGGGCATCTAAGAAGAGGGCAGTGCTGCCTCTGTGGAGTGCGAACGCTGGAGAGCTGCTTCAAGTGAATGAATAAAAATCAGAAACACATCAAGAGAAATTGAGAATGGGCGTTCTCAAGGGAAGAAATTACAAATTGTAAATGAAATGGTTCAGAAATACTTTTGGTTGACCAAAAGTAGTAACTAAAATAGGGCAAGATCTGATGAGATTAAAATGTTTTAATGACCTGTCCAAATTAAAAAAAAAAAAACCAAAAAACAAAAAACAAAATTAAATGTTACATTGAGAGAATGCAGAGATGTAAATGCATAGTAAGTGGACACCACAGTCTTCATATTGAAAATCTGCTACATCTCAAATCTTCTCTAAGTATCACTTTGCAAGTGGAAAATGGGGCATTAGATCAATGACTTGATTCCTCCACACGGTTTCCCGTTCAAAGAGATTTTCAGTGAATTACCTGGGGCTCATGCAGCAATATTATAAATTTTTTAAAGATAAACCTGGGTGCCTGGGGTGATGGCTCACAGAGGAAAAAAATGCTTGCCTGTGCAAGAATGAATATGTGAGTCCAGATCTCCAGCAACCATTTAAAACCTATTTACAACAGTGTGCATGCAATCTCATTACTAGGATGTACTCACCCTTGGATCTGATATCACTCACTGGCTAGTCAATGTAGATGAAGATGTGAGTTCCAGGTCAAATAAAAGATTATATTAGAGAAAGAGAAGAAAAACAGAGTGAGGTACAGAAAAAGAAAAGGCACTCAAGCTAAGCTTTTGTTTTACAGGTTCTCAGCAAAGAGTGAACATTATTGGATAGACACCCGCACAGACACACACACACACACACACACACACACACACATACACACACAAATATGAGAACACACTGTCACAGATATCAGGATTTCCTTATTTTTAGTAATACCAAAATAGTTCACCACTGTACGTGTATTTTCTCTTTTCATTATGCATTCATTCATTGACAGACTCATTGATTATTTCCTTACCTTGGCTAGAAATTTTAATGCCACAATAAATGTAGAACTATGTAGTCTTCTGAAACATATTCCTTTCATTTCTTTTGCAAATTCACCTAGAAGTGGGATTGCTCGATACAGAGGTAGATCCTGTTTTAGTATTGGTATTCTCCATGTGGCTGCAAAATCTACATTTAGATCTTTATGTAATGAAATTATTTTTGCTGCATATATGTATACATACATATATCTATCTTACTGTTAATATATATATGTATCACATAATATATCTCCTATAATGTATATACTAATAGTTATATAAAATGATGACTTGTTCTCCATTTCTCTGAATAATAGTGATGTCAATCAACTTTCTTTTAACTGTTCATTTTTTATTTGTTTTCAAAATATTCATCTTGTTTTTTTTTTTGCTTATGTTTCAAAGAGAATTTTTGTCTTTCAGTACTAAATTTTGTGAAATCGTTCCATGTTTTCAGTATTAATATGTACTGTAGCATACAAATAGGTTTTTTTTGTTGTATTATTTTTATTTTCCATTTTGATGATTCTTTTTTGTAGTACAGAAACTTATTTTTACTACATTTTTATTTTTCAGGTTTTGCTTTGTTTCCTGTAGTTATAATTGCCAAATATCAATGTGTAGACTGCTGTGTACCCAAGTCACAGGGACCCCAAAGGCTGCAAAAAAGCCAATTCCAATGCAAATATATAAGGGTCTTCATTACAAGCTCACAAACAAGGACTCTTACTGTCAACTGTGCAGAGGGTCAAAAGTGATCCTGAGTTTTGCAGGCAAATAGATGGAACTAGAAAATATCACCCTAGTGAGGTAACGCAGACCCTAAAGGACACGCATGGTGTGTACTCACTAATAAGTGGATAGTAGCCAAAAAAAAAAAAAAAAAAAAAATACAGAATACCCAAGATACAATCCACAGAAATTCTTCACATAGACAGATCCTAAATATCCTTCTCCAACTGGCTGAACAATGTTAAATGGTCAGCCCCCCCCAAACATTCATAGCAACCCCATTATGCATATAAGCATGCAATAACAATTAATAGAACAAGAGGCCATCTACTTGAAAGAGATTTAAGAGAGATATATGGGAGGGCTTGGAGGGAGAAAAAGTGCCAACTGTTGTAGGATTATTTTAAGCTCAAAAGTTAAAACAAAATGAAAATAAGTGATAGAAAGGTTTTAGTGAGAATAAAAATGATGAAAACAGCAAACATCTCTCAGGCAGCATCTGCACATTTTAAAATTAGAGATTTTTGTCATTTTTCAAAACATTCAATGAATCCACTCACTGATAAAACCTGTTCTTTTGAAGTCTCTGCAAATTATGCTTTGTATATGCTTAATTTATACATTTTATATGACAAAATATAGTCATTAAGCATTTTAAAATAATTTTATTCTGAAAGACCATATATGTTAAATAGATTTTAACTCATTAAAATTTTCATGTAAGAAACTTATGAATTATGTAAATTAAAAAATATGATAGTGCCTATTGTAAAATAATGAAATAAAAATATCAACAGTTTTCCTTTCTTTGATATGTATAAATGCAAAGTTTTCATGTAAATAATAGGTTCTATGAAATATTATCTAAGGAAAGACATTATCTTTAACAAATCATATATACATCCATAACAGTAATGTATGGATTTTCATTATTTTTACACAAAATACAAACTATGGAAGATGAAATTGGAATGATGTATATAAGAAGACAAGATTATCAACACAAATATTGTGCCATTAAAAAAAAAAAGAAGACCATTAATGTGAGGAACAGGACAGGGTTAAGTATGATCTATCCATGTCATTCATTTAAAGAAAACAAAATTTAGGTAGGCTTAAATTCCCACAGACCTATGTTCTGTGGCTGTGACTATGTAGAAACTCAGCTTTACCAAAGCAAAATGAATTGAAATGATAGAAAATAGAAAACATGCCTATTTTAAATGAACTAACTTGTTATTTCATAGAAACCTATAATAGCAAAATTTTAAATTTTATACCAGAAATATATGCCATGGAAAACAGAAAATCATTCTATACCCTCTTAAATCCACTGCCAAAAAGGGGAAAGTAAACACTCCTTTGGTTTCTAGGCTGTAAATACAATTCTAGGTAGAAGGATGAAGTTGTTAAATACTCTATAGCAGAGATTAGCAAATTTAGTATATGAAAGGCTACATGCCAAATATATCAGCTATGTGATCCAACAATGAAAGCAATAATAAATCTATGGCCACAATTTTTCTACTTAAAAATTTATGTAATTTTTATACTTAAGATATTTATAAAATTCCAGAGAATCATTACTAATAAAATTCTTTTAGCTATGTGAAAAAAAAAGAATAACAATGTGTTCTAAAGTAACCATGAGTGTTTACAAAGACATTTGGATTTAGAGAATGCTTATTTATTCATTAAAATTCACTGTAGTTTGAATACGAATGGCACCATAGCCTTATATAATTGAATGCTTGTTCAGTAGGGAGTAGTGTTACTTGAGAGGAATTAAAAGATGCTGCCCCACTGTAGAAAGTTTGTCACTGAGCTTGGATTGTCACTTTGGATTGTGAACGTTCAAGCCAGATTTAGTGTGTCTCTCTATTCCTGTTGCCTGAGATGTAGAACTCTCTGTTTTTCTAAAACCATGTCTGCCTGTGTTTTACCATGTTTCTTCCCACAATGAAAATAGACTAAATATCTGAAACTGGAAGTAGGCCCCAATTAAATTATTTCCCTCATAAGAGTTGTAATGGATATGGTATCATTTCACAGCAATGGAACTTGGGCTAAAACAGAAGTTGGTGCCCAGGATTAGGGTACTTCTCTGACTGGCTTAACCAAAGTTGTTTTTGGTGGAATTGGACTTTGGAATTTTCTATTAAGAAGCCAACTGGAGGTGCCAAGGGTCTAGGTTAGTTGATTCTCTTGGTCTTCCTGGTAAGTTCCTATGCCCTTCAGGGCCTGTAATCCTTCCTCCTCTTCTTTCATAAGAGTCCACAGTTCCATCCATTGTTTGCCTGTGGATGTCTGTATCTGAGTAAGCTGCTGAGTGGAGCCTATCAGAGTAAAACATATAGCATATGGAGTATCATTAATAGTGTTAGGGAGTGGTGCTCGCCTATGGGAATGGTCTAGAGTTGAGCCAGTTATTGTTTGGCCATTCTGTTTCCCTACTCCCTCCCTCAAGACTGTATTTCTTGTAGACAGCATAAATTTCGAGTTGAATGTTTTGTGGGTGGGTTGGTATCTGTATGCTCTATTGAGATTCCTGCCAGACTTCTTCAGGTTCCATATCTCAATGTAGTGAGTTACAGCTAAGGTCACCCCCATTGATTCTTGGGTACCTCCCTTGTCCCAGGTCTCTATCTTGTCATGGATATGGCCCCACTTCCTTATTCTGGTCAATTGCAGATTTCCATTAATTTTCATGAATATCTAGCCATCTCTCATGTCCTTTGCCATACCTAATCCTGAACCCCCTGATTCCCTCCCCATTATCCCTCCCTCAAAGTTCCCTCCCCTGATCTATCTCATGGCTATTTTATTCCCCCATCTGTGTGAGATTCAAACTTCCTTCCTTGGCTCTTTCTTCTTGTTTAGCTATTTTGGGTCTGTGGAATGTAACATCGTATCTGTATTTTATGACTAATATTCACTTAAAAGGAGTACATGCCATGCATGTTTTTTTTGGGACTGGATTACCTCACTCAGGATGATATTTACAAGCTCCATCCATTTGCCTGCCAAAAACCTATCCCCTTCGGGGCCTGCAATACTTCCCCCATTCTTCCATGAGAGTCCCCAAACTCCATCCACCGTTTGTCTGTGGGTGTCTGTATCTGTCTGAGTCAGTTGCTGGGTGGACCCTCTCAAAGGACAGCATGCTACTGTCAGAGTTTAAACCAAAGAAAATACAGGGGATGGAACTAGGCCCCGTGCACATATGAAGCATATGTGCAGCTTGACCTTCTTGTGGGTTCTGAACAGCTGGAACACAGGCTATCCCCAAAGCAGTTGTCTGTCTGTGGAATATGTTCTACTAGATGGGCTGCTGTCTAGCCTCAGTGGAAGAGGAAGCTCCCAGCCTAGCTGAGACTAGAAGTGCCAAAGTGAGAGGGGATACCTAGAAGAGGGGGCCCACCCACTCAGAGGAGTAGGTTAGGAAGAGGAGTGAGGATTGGAGAAAGATTGTGGGAGGGGCAACCAGGAAGGGGACTGTGAACAGAATGTTAAGGGAATGAGTAATAAATAAATAAATTAATTAATTAATGCAAATGAATTTTTCAAATACTAACATTTATTGACCAACAAATCTAGGGTGAACCTCAACTAATTTCACATAGTTTACTTCATTCAATGTAGCAAAACTTAGACTTTTACATGCGTTTAAATTCTTTATAAACTGTGAGTTAGAAACAATTACCTGATTCATTTTAGAAACTCTAGTAATTGAAGGACATTTATAATTAGAGAACAACTCTTAGTGATTACCCTGATGCATATCTACAATGCAAAGTAGCAAACTGAGCAATGGTAACCACATATACCTCAACATGAAAAGAAACAAAGTGTCTCCAAAAATGTGAATTGCTATCAGACCAGTTTATTCAACTGCCTCCATACTGCATAGTTTTTTCAATAATTATGCTAGTAGTTATATCTAATTTTAATTATCATTGCAATGCTTTTGTACAAAATTACTAAGTAAAAAATAACATTTCAAAGTAGAGGCATTATTTAAAATACAAATTTTCAAAACTCATAACAGCCTATGAATCCATATATTATATAGTAATAAGCTTTGCCTTGTGCTAAAATATTTTTCCTCAATAATTAGATAAATTGTATGTATAAATAGTATATTGAACAATTCTATATGATATCAATTGATCTGGTGCTGAAGTAATATTTTTTTGACATTTACAATGAGTATTTTAAGTAGTATTTTTGATGTTACAAAGGGTTATACATTAATCATTTTGGTCACAGATATGAAATGTTTAGAATACAGGACTAATTTTATTTATACTTGGACCAAGGGAGGAAATTAAATATGATTGTTCAGTTAAATAAACAGAGGAATAAAGTGACTATTAATGGCAGGCATTCTCCTATACTCGTAGACCCATGTCTTGCTCAGCCATTTTTAGAGAAGCTTCTTGCAACAGAGGGAAACAAACAGAGAACCCCACAACCAGACAATATGTGAAGAGTGAGAGATCATAAAACTCTCAGTCCTACATGGGATATCTTCAGCTAATATTTCCCATCAAGTATCAGGGAACTTTGAAGAAAAGGAGGTGGAAATAGTGTAACAACAAATGGGATGGAGGACAGGCACCAAGGGAACTAGACCATCCAGACACTAGAGGGCTTCTTCATGTTTGAACTCAGAGAAACCATGGCACTTTGTACAGGTGTTTGAAGAGTCTGTAGCAGATGGAGTCCTACAACTAAAAAGAGAGTGGACACAACCCCATCCCTAACTCAGAAGCTATTGCCAATGGATGAACACTTGAAATGAAAAATTAGTTTTCTCCAAGGGAGTTTCACTGGATAAATATACCACTTTTACTGATTGGCCCCATGCCCAGGAGTTGGTGATCAAAACCATATGAATTCAATGGAATCTTTGAAGGTTCTTTGTATTGCAATGTTGAGTCAGGGAATTGATTTTGTTATCTTACGTGTGTTTTGTGTACGTATTATAGCTTATGGTTTTCTGTATCTATGGGATTGATGTTTGAAAGAATGTATGTATCCCTCTATTTGTATGCATTTCTTATATTTTCCCTTCGGCTTCTTTCTTCTCTTTGTTTACCTTATCTTATTTGTTTGTGTTTTATCTGATCTTATTTTACTTTTATTCCTTAGATGCTTGTTTATTTTCTAGGGAGAGACATAAATGTTGCAGATCCATAAAGGATTGGGAATAGGGAGGAAGTGGGAGGAGTCAAGGAATGGAAACTATAATCAGAGTATATCATATGAAAGAATCAATTTTAATAGAAGAAAAAAATAAAATCAAATGTACATATTCCAATAATTTGAGTGCAGAATTTTACTGCTTCATTTCTTCATCAATTAACATGGTTATTTTTCACATTTCTATTAAGAAAATACTTATAAAATGGTTTTCAGTGTTTTTGACTTTGACTTCAGGAAACAAACAAAAAGGGCTTATTTCTGGCTTGTCAAAGCTCGGCCCATAATGTACACTGAACAATTCAAGTAACTGACTTCAAACCCCTGGGACACATGTGAAAACACACACACACATAGTGTTCAATGCCTATAAACCCAAAGCTTCAGGAGTAAAAGTTAAAAAACCAGAAAAGTGCATGCACATCTCTCAAGTTCATTGAGAATCAGTGTAAGTAAACTGATGAACTGCAGGTTCAATGTGAGGACCCAGTCTCAAAAATAAAGATTAATCATAATCTAGGAAAGACACTAGATCTTAACCTCTGCTATACTCATGCATGATTATGCCCATTAATCATGCCTTTTTACCTACACATGTAAGTATATAATACACACAAACAAATCATTTCTCTTTTGAAAATTGTATTTCATATCCTTATGGGTGTAAGTGTTTTGCCTGCATATAAGTCTGTGTACCATTTGCATACCTGGTGCAAACAGAGGCCTGAAGAGGGTGTTGAATCCACTGGAAGTGGAATTGTAAACAGTTCTGAATCAATATATAGGGACTGGGAATTGAACCAAGGTACTATGAAAGATCAGTGATTGCTCTTAACCTCGGGACCATCTCCTTGGCCCTAAGCTAATTATTTCTGAAACAGCTGAGTTAGATGTGTCTATAGTGAAAAGTAATTAGGCATCAAGTGCATAAATAATTCTCATCTATAGGTAATTCAGTCTATAGCTGTTCAAAAATTTTTCATTTGCTTAAAATTATATTAAGTTTCAAACAAAACATGTCCACACTTTCTAATTTAAAAGAATTTCCAAATGAAACTGAGTTTAATTAGTATATCTTAAAAAATACTATTGGTTGCATAATGATAGAATTTTATCAATTGTGTTAACATGAAAATAGAAAGTAATGAAGGCATTAATAAGTAAAAGATTAAGTAATTATTATACAACATACTATAAAGTATTAATAAACTGAGGCTTATATCATTGGAATGCTTTTAATTTTGTCACAAAGATAACTGATACCATAACAGAATTCATAACAGAATTTGGAGTGACAATCAGTATTCATTTATTATTAAATTGTTTCAATTATTTATCCAAATTTGGACTTTCCATAACATATAATTACTCCCAAATTTTGTTACTGTCAAATTATATGAATGATGACATTTTCACTATTAAGTGGGAAGACAAGAGAATGAAATCTTCATGTAATTTAATAAATTGTTGAATAATTAGTGTTGATATTAGTATCATTTAATGTGAAGGTGTCATATACAGTTTTGTTTTATTAGAAAATTTTAAAATGCATTACTAAATTGTTAATGAGAAATTGCATATTAATTATTCAAACTTAAAATCTTCTTGACCAATATTTGCTGTCTTATTTAAAATTATTGTTGGTAATTTAGATATTAGAATGTATTATCTTTGCAAGTATTTCCAGTTTTCATGGGACTCATATTTTCTATGCTCCTTTATTTTTGTTGATCATGTTGTGCAGAATTTTATGTTCCTATGTGCTTCTTTTATCTGCAATGCTGGCTCTCAATGCCAAGGACTTGCTAAGCAAATGCATCACCATTGACCTTCCCAGCTTGTAGTCTACATTCATGTGTTATTTTACTTAATTTATTAAAGTCCTATATTTGTTTTATTTTTGATATTTGTGTTTTCAGAGATTCTGCATCAGCCTGATAGCATTATCCTCCTTCATGCTACCAGCATTTTATGAACACAGGATGTCTAATCAAGCCCATACTATTTAGTACTCTTGACCTTTATCTCAAGTGTTGATACAATGCAAACATTACTCTCTTATCATTGCTGCTTTATGCAATTATATTTTGTATAAATTGTAAAAAATAATCAATATAATTCTTTCTTAAATATCTTGAATTCTTTAGATGGCCTTCAATTTCTTGTCTATATCACTTTTCCTTCTAAGAATATGTGGTCAAAATTTATTTTAAAAAACTATTTCCAAAAATTTCTTGATATATTTATGTATTGATTTTTTTTCATATCCTTATTGAGGTTTTAAATCATATCAAACAACACACTTTAAATTGTACAGTTCCTGGGACATTTTTGGTTCATAATTTTTAGATCAATGACCAATGTTCAAATGTATCAGATTTTCATTATAGCAAATGTGTGTTTATATACACATGTCTGCCTCTACCTTCAAATGAAATTTTATGAGTATAGACTGTAATGTGAAGTTTTTCTCTCAAGTACATCAAGTATATTTTCTTCTTGTTATTTTATTCATTACAACATAATTTAGGGCAGTATACAAACTAAAATGTCTTCTAGAAAGGCTAGAACTAAAAGAAAACAATGCCTACTACAAACTATAAAATTAAAATACTTTTTAAATTTTTATAAATTGGCATAAGCATGACACATCCTAGAACCAATGAAAAAGTTAACAGTGACCTGTATTTTTATTCAGAGTGTAGAAAAACTTTCTTATAAGTTAATTCACGTGTGATAACTGGACTGCTTTATAATGAATTCATTGTTGTTGCTATTTCAGTTATGGGATCACAATATGAGATCACTATCTGTTATTTGAATGAATATGTATGTCCAAAAAATTGTAAGAGTCAAGTATATTAAATTTTCTCAAATATGATATAATAGTTTTCATTATGTCTTTACTAAGGTAGGGAGTTAGCAGGTAAAGATAATTACCTCAATATTGATCTTTCATCCCTGGATATTAGAATGTATCTTATCAATCTCATGCACATAGTTCCCCAAGTTCCTGCTTTGATAGACAGCATAGAAAAATTTTCTTAATTTTAGTCTGCTTAGATAATATAATAACCAACAGACTTATTTATTCTGAATATTATCCTTCATATTATCAACAATGAAAAGACTGAAATACATATTAGTGTATTATTTGATATAGCTAAGACTTCCTTTCTTAATTGATAAAGTATTAATCTGTGGAAATGGGAAGAGAATAGTTCAAAACTCATGTATCTTTGCAGACATTCTTTCAGCATCCTCATAAAAGAACCAACTGTGTTACCTATGTTTTCTCTGATTGTGATATTGTTCTTAATCAATAAATAGATTGAAAACTGAACACCGCCCTTTTGAAATGTAACTTAGAAAGTAAAAAAAAAAAGATGAATAATCACAGACTTTAAGTTGAGTTATTTAAAAATTACTAAGAAAAAATAGAATGTTGGAGCATGTACAAGGAAACATAAACACACGCACGCACACACACACATGCATATATATGTGTGTTCATGTATGTGTGTGTGTATGTGTATGTATGTGTGTGTCTGTATTCAAATAAACACATTCTTATCTATGAGGCAAACAACAATATTTGATTTCTATTTAGCTAAAATTATCAAAATAAGTCAAAATTAGTAATTTGAATGTGTTTACTTATTATACAATATACTTCATAAGAATTTTTACTCAAAATAGCTATTATATGTTATATAGATATGATAGACATAAATTTACATAAAAGTACAGCAAGATCTATGTATACAGTGTTTTATATCTAATTTTATTAAGTGATAGATCACCTGACGCCTGTTTTGAATGTTCAGTGGGCCTATGGACCCTAACTTCAGCAATATCTCCAAAGTTTGAACTTTGATTTAAGTAAATCTTTTTATCTCCTTTGGGAAAACTGTGTTGTGTGGATAGAGTGAAACCTCTTCTTTATTAGATAAAGTACTTGAACATTTTACTTGCTGAGAATATCCAATTTATGATATTATGATGTCCATGATGGGTGTTTATATTGGTATACATTTCATGGTTGGTCTTCATGACTTTTCTCCTTATTATTGGCATTAAGATAAATGAAGAACTCGAGCATTTCAACATAAAACTTGCTATTAAAAGAACTTTGCAATCTAAAAGTCACCCTCAGAATGATATTTTCAAGTCCCATCCTCATCCTAAGTGAGGTAACACAGTCACAAAAGAACACACTTGGTATGTCCTTACTTTACTGATAAGTTGATATTAGCCAAAAGAAGCTCGGAATACCCATGATAAAAGTCACAAACCATATGAAACTCAAGAAGAAAGAAGATCACACCAAAATGTGGATGTTACAGTACTACTCAGTAGGAGAAAGAGAATAATCTCTGGTAAATAGAGGTAGAGAAGGAGCTGGGAGGGAGAGAGGAAAGGGAGGGAAAAAGGGAGACCAGTGATGGGTTGTAGTGTGTGCATAGATAGGTCCCTTATTGGGTTGAATTGTGGGTCCCACATCTGCCCCTGCCAAGTCTAGGGCTGCTCAGAGGGACAGAGGTGCAGGAATTTGGCAGTGTTCACTCCACTCTGGTGCCAGGCAGACGTGGAGTTATGTGAAGCCATAAGACTCAGCTCCAGGGCTGAGGAAACACAGTTTGAGGTCCCACGGGAGCCAGAGCTCTTGGGTTGGGGGGGGGGGGTCCCCTGTCTAAAAGGTGACCTGAAACCAGTTGGTTCTTAGGACCCTGGGCTCTCAGGTGAGGCTGAGAAGCCTCAGAAGGATTGAGATTGAAGTGGGGCACACAGACTAGATAGGCCAACAGCTGAAGGAGGGAGGGGGAGAAGCTCTATCTGTGCCCCACGGGGATGAGAGTCTTGGTCACAATGACTCTCTTGGCTGCATCATGGTTGGCTTGGCTGGGAACATAGAGGGGTCATCTGCAGGATATTAGGCTGTGGCTCAGTAGTTGAAACTTCTCTACAGTTCCCTGCAGCGAGTCCCAAACAAGAGAAACAGGCTATGGTTTGAAGATATTCATTGTCATGGTGGAAAATGGATGAAAACTATATCCTGATAATCTCAGGGTAGGCCAGCAGTTAAATAAATTTTGCAAGGACGAGGGTCTGGGAAGGAATGCTAAATTGGCTGTGCCCTCTGGCCTTTAATTGAGGCCCTTGACCTGTACTCATGCCCTCTATCTGTGGAGGGGCTAGTATGGGGTTGTCCTATGTGCCTGAACGGCTCAGATGAATGGAGGTCTTAGGTCTTGTTTCAGGAGCCTGAAGTCTGGGAGCATGGCAAAGTACATGCTGTTCCTTGCAGGGAAACCTGTGGGGTCTCCAACCTTCAGGATCTCTGGCCATTTCCAGCCGGTGCTCAACCAGAAACCTTGCTATCCTCTCATGGTCCTACAGACCACTTCAGATATGGAAGGAGATGGGGGAGAAGTAGAGAGGGTCAGGAATTTGAAAGTAGATGTGCAGCAGTCAGGAAGGAGGAACTTGGGGTTGCTACTAGAAAGCCCCAGATGCCAGGGATCCAAGAGGTTCCCAGGACCCAACAGGGAGGACTTTAGCTATAATACCTAACAATGGGGAGATAGAATCTGTATATACCACATCCAGTGAATACATACAGCCTCCAATTGAGGGCCCACCAATGCACCTCAAACATATTAATGCAGAATTCCTCCTGTCAAAAGGAAGTGCAGTGACAAAGAGTAGAGCAGAAACTGAAGGAAAGGCCATCCAGAGACTGCCCCACCTAGAGATCTATCCCATCTGCTGACACCAAACCCAGACACTTTTCCTGATGCCAAGAAGTACATAATTATAGGAGCCCCGTATAGCTATCCCCTGAAAGGCCCTGCCAGAGCCAGACCAATCAATCAATCCTGATAAGGATATACACAGCCAAACATTGGACTGAACACTAGGTCCCCAATAGAGGAGTTAGAGAAAGGACTGTAGTAGCTGAATGAATTTGCAACCTCATAGGAAGAACAACAATATCAACCAACCAGGTTCCCCAAAGCTCCCAGGAACAAAACCACTAACCAAAGAGTACACAGGGGGTATCAATGGCTCCAGCTGGATATGTAGCCCAGGAATGCCTTCCTTACCTGGCATTACTGGGAGGTGAGCCATTTGGTCCTATGGAGGTTTGATAATCCAGGATAGGGGAACACTAGGTTGCTGAGGCAGGAATGAGTGAGCAGGTGGGGGAAGCACCCTCATAGAAGCAGGGGGGAGGGAGGAGGGAATAAGGGGCTTGTGGAGGGAAAACTGGGAATGAGGATAACATTTGAACTGTAAATAAATAAAATAACTAATAAAAAATGAAAAAGAAAGGAAAAGTGAGAAGCACAAAAGAATAGACTAGGGCATTTAGTATATATTTATTTTGTAAGTAAAATGAACATGCACTAAAATAAACGAGACATGTCTTTTTTTCAGTTAAGTTCCTCACTTGTTTTTAAATTGGTATTACCTGTATTTACATTAAAAATGTCATCTCCTTTCCTGGTTCTCCTACCCCCCCCCCCCAACCCCTGCCAAACCCTGTGTCCCATTTTTCCTCCCCTGAGTCTATAAGGGTGTTCTCCCACTACTGCCTCCCCAGCTACAAATTCTCCTACGCTGGGGCATGGAGCCTTCACAGGACCAAGGGCCTCTCCTCCAACTGATGCCCAACAAGGTCATCCTCTGCTATATATGTAGCTGGAGCCATGGGTCCCTCAATGTGTACTCCTTGGTTGATAGTTTAGTCCAGGGAACTTTGGGGATCTGGTTGGTTGGTATCATTGTTCTTCCTATGGGGTTGCAAACCCCTTCAGCTCCTTTAGTCCTTTCACTAACTCCACAATTGGGGACTCCATTGGGGACCCTGTATTCAGTCCAATAGTTGGCTGTGAGCATCTGCTTCTGTATTTGTGAGACTCTGGCAGAGCCTCTCAAGAGTCATGTTTTCTTAAAACAAACAAACAAACAAATAAAAAAACAAAACAAAACTCCCCATCGGATTAGAAGTAGAGAAGCAACACCGTAACACCATATTGGTATAGATTTTTTTTACCAAAACAATGTCAACAGAAGTTGATGTAATTTGGGTGGAAAGGAGGCGTGAGGCTGCTTCAGTGTGATCAGATTAATGCCAGCACAGATAAAGAAATTGAGAAATATATATAAAAGTGTGTGTAAATAATCTTATAAATACATTATTACATGTGCGACTAGTTTTGAAGACAGGCATTCATTGTGATCTTGTTGTCTTTTTTCTGCTCCATTTTCTAAAGTATGTCTAGATTACTTATGTTTTTGTAGGGAAACTGAGGCTTCAACAATTTAAAGTATTTATGCATTTATCCCAAGGAAGAAGATAAGAGTTCTATATCTTTATCAGATATTTCAAAACCAATTCACGTAAGATTCTGTAACTGTGCAACCAATACTAAATAAAGATGTGTAATGAATTATCATAAAAGAGTAGTAGCATATTCAAACAAATTTAACAATACTGATGTTTCCCCAACATCCATTTTTCTAACATCTGCCAGAATTTAGAATTCCTGAGAGCAACTGATCACTCTGATGATATAAAATCTGCTAGTCATTGTTAAATAGTATAACTCTAAAAGTATAGTAATTAATTCACAGGACACTGAGAGTTCCTTTAAATTTAAGATTTTAAAGAAAAAAACATCAACATTGGATAGTTTTTCTATTAAAATAACATTCTTTTAGATTTATAAGGAAAACAAAATATTAACTGAAACCAGTCTTTGAGTCACTCTCTGATATTTCAGAGAGCTTCTTTTAACTTCACTGGTGATGGAAACTTAGAAAAACTATTTTTAGAGATCTAAGGAGGGTGGCTTTGAAAAGCTCAGCTTGATTAAGAGCCAACAACGCACATTTGGAGAATAAAAGGAATCACTTACTACTTTTGTGAGATTCTTCAGGGACTTCACTCCAGGTAGACAAATGTGGAAAGGGAGTTAAAGGGGATTTTAAACTTAGATGTTCAGAAAGCTTTTGACAAAATCCTTTACAGTCTTGTAATATCAGTGGGAAAGATCAATGAAACTTATAGTAAATTGGCCCAAGGTCCTGAACAATGATTTAAACAATGAAAGAAACAAAGATACTAGACATAGGACTTTATGTCCCACATCAATGTTATAAAATCTATGTTTTCATAAATAGGAAACTAATGTCTTATTTTCAAATAAAATAATTTTCCTTTTTCTTAAATAATAATTTAACTACATGTTTTTAATAAAATAAAAATATGTATGATGATATTAATTTTTAAATGTTTATCCTCTGTTGTTGTTGCTGATATAAAACAATGACCAAAAGAGTAATTTGGCTTATGTATTACAGTTCATTATCAAAGGGAACCATGACAGGTGCTCAAGGCAGGAACCTAGAGGCAAAACTGAGGTAGAAACATTGGAGAAATGCTGCTCACTAGCTTCCTTACTTCTGCTTCTGATAGTTTTCTAGACCACAAGCCTAGGAGTACACCGCCAAGTATGGACTGAGATCCAATACATCAACATCAGTCAAGAAAATCCTCCACAATGTCAAGATACATGTAATGTGATTGAAGAAATGGGAGAAAAATGGGGGCCTCTATTAGGAATTAGGAAGAAGATGAATATAGCAGAAAGGAGGTTCAAACAACCATAAATAAGTCTGGTATTTTAATGTTTTCCAGTATTAACTATTAAACTAAAAATTTTTAAGAAATAAAAATCTATCATTAAATATACTACCTATTTATATATGTATATATAGTACATACTATATATATGTATATTTATATGTTTATAAATATATCTCAATATATAAAATATATTATACATATTTTTAAATATATAAAATAACAATCTATAAAATGTACTATATATAAATATACTACACACATATATATATGTATATATATTTAAATATACCTAATATACATGCACATATATGTGCATATATAGTTATTATATATATATATATATATATATATATATTTTTTTTTTTTTTTTTTTTTGGGGGGGGGGTTTGAAGACAGGGTTTCTCTGTATGGCCCTGGCTGTCCTGGAACTCACTTTGTAGACCAGGCTGGCCTCAAACTCAGAAATCCTCCTGCCTCTGCCTCCCAAGTGCTGGGATTAAAGGCGTGCGCCACCACCGCCTGGCTAGTATATTTATATAATACAAATATTCATATATAAATATACTATAAATATTTATATTTATATGTACACACACACAAATACACACACACACACAAAATGAGTTTTCTCATTTGGACTGACAAATATTCCTCAAGAGCAAACACCTAACTATAGGCATGAGAAGCTCAAGTTTGAGTTGCTAATTCAGGTAGTCTAAGAAACTCCCAAAATATACATCATATTTTTATCACCTCTGTCATCCCTGCTGTGTAAGTTAAGTCTCTGTTGCTGATAGTACTACGCAGTTCTGACAAAGGGCCCCAGAATTCCTGAGCTGGACCTGATCTGAATGCCTACTTCCTAAGCACTAGCTTTGATATTACCATAAGATACCATTAGAACTTCCAAAGTAGAGAAGTAACTAACAGCCTCACCCATGTGTGATACCTATCAACCACTACAATGACCATTTTACAATTACACTACAGGTGTAATAGTGACACATATAACTTTGTGATACACAACATCTTTGAAATAAGAAGTAAGAACTCTTCATGCCTGTTAGGGCAAATCAAGTCAACCACCCAGCTCTAATGAAATCATGGATCCTGGAGAAGAACACTTTACTAATCAAGGATAATAATTACCTATATTGTAAGTATTACCACAGATAAGTATAATCTTTATTTCTTATTAAGCAAACTTTTTCATGGATACCATTGTAGTAAAACTACAAACAATAACAATTCAGAGTTGTAGACTTCAGTCTCAAATGATACACTTATAGAGAAATTCTTTCTCTCACAGTACAAGGAATATTGACACAGAAAGATTGTAAAATAAGAAATTCCAGAAGTTTTCTGTGACAGGGCAGAAGTTAAATGCTTAAAATCTTACTAATATGCTTGCCTAAATATGAACTAAAAAAGGACACCATTATACAGGTATACTAAATGAGGAAAAGCCAAGAAAGCCTCAACTCTACACAAAGAACTATAAACAACTAAGAAATTCTCGGTCTTCAGAAATGATCAGACCAATTTGGAATCTAATACCATCTACTCAATCATGTGTGTGTGTGTGTGTGTGTGTGTGTATGTGTGTGTGTATATATATATATATATACATAAAACTTCATAAAATCTCAATAGGCTATATTTATAAATCTCTGCCAACAGTTAATGTAAAAAAAAAAAAAGTAGTGCAGTATATATGAAAAGGTTTATAGGGAATAGAAAATTTATAGATTAATTTTCAAATCTCAAAAAGATAACAGAAAGACTTAAAAAAAAAACACAATAAAAGAATCAAAAGTCACAAAATACCCTATAGATTTGCCTTCCCTCAGGCAAATCTGATTGAGATACATTCTCAGTTTAGTGGCCCTTTTTCTAAGTGTGTCAGATTGATTACCAAGAGGAGAAATTACATATATGTTCGGAAATTTTTGATTTTTCATGTCATTTTGGTAACAAATTATGGCTTAAACTGTCTTAATAATGTATTGACACATACATTGTAAATAGTAAGCTGTTACTAGAAATTGGCTATTTAAACTACCCTATATCAACTGAATATACATGAGTGATTTTAACATAGCTGTGAAGAAAAAGCAGTTGACATATGGTGTCTACATAACAAGAACTGAGACACAGAAACACTATCCAATTTAATCATTTATATCAATAAGAAAAAAAAGAGTACATGGCATAGACATTCCTCAAATATCAGTTTAGTAAATGAATATGAGACTTAGTAAAACAAGTGTGTGCCATAATTCCTAGCCTTGTCCACAGTACACTTAATATACAGCTATTGTCAAAAGAAAGCAGCTTCAAATTCAACTTCACATGGTAGAGTACAATTGATAGACCATCAGAGCTGATGTCTAGCTGTTCTTGTTCAAGCTGCTGCGTGGAAATGGCTTTCAGAATGTCATCGATGGCAATGATACTTAGTATGTCTCTTGTTATCATGTGAGAGCAATAATATCAGGACCTCCCAGATAAAGAAGCAAAATCAAAAACTTCACAATATTATAATCAAGATAATGTGCTTAAGAAGTTCTTATAAATCTCAATATTGTGAATTGGACATTAGGTAGAAGATTACCATTAAATTAAAATAAAATGATGGAGGACTTCATGAGTTTAGCATAAATAAATATATATGTTGAATATAACAATGCTGTGAAAACTCATGTTCAGAATGCCTAGGCAAAAGGGGACCATGAATTTTAAAAAGAATGAATATTTAGACATTATTGAATGACCTCACACAGCAAATGTGTATGGTGAGGGAAATATAATGGCTTAAATGTTGAATATGTGTTGAATATTAGTATAATAATGACTTTTGGAGAAAAAGCAGAGAAAGAAAAACTAAGGCAGAAATTGAACAATTAGTGTGATGTCAGTCTTTTTGGAATAACTCGACAAGATAGTTATGCTCATGATAAATTACCCCTTTTCAAAATAATGGCCAAACCAAGAGTAACCACTTACCTGTGAATTGTCTCCTAATGCCAAAGCTCAGGGGTACAGTATTTTAAGACAGAAATCGGAAGTTCCTTCAATGTTTGAGAGTGTGTGGGATGGTTATAATTAGCAAGAAATTTGACATACTTAGTACCATGTTCTTTCCCTGAAAATCTCCATATTTTCCAGGCACTGTATAGTACATTTGAATCAATGTCATGGACATGGACAGTCCAGAAAGGCACTACTGAGGTGAATGTGGCTGTTGTCTGCTGACAGTTTGTTAAGTGCTCAATCAAGCACAAAATAAATTTAGGACAATATGTCATTCCCTCAGTTATTTCATTTGACTTTATTTTTTAAATGATTTATTTAACTTTATTTTGTGTGCGTTGGTATAAAGATATCAGATCCCTTGGAACTGTAGTTACAGACAGTTGTGAGCTATCTACCATGTGGGTGCTAGGAATTGAACCCAGGTCTTTTGGAAGAGCAGACAGCACTCTTAAACCACTGAGCCACCTCTCCATTTCCTTTTTTTTTTTTTTTTTAAATGATTTATTTAACTTTACTTTATCTGCATTGTAGTTATTTCATTTTAAATGGCATAACAGGCCAGGTAGCAAAATGATCCTGATGGTAACATGGGGCAGTTCTCCAAGAAGGAAAGAATCAGCTACAAGCTGTGAAATACTGAAACATAAAGCTTCTTGTCAGCCCTTGAACCTGGACAAAGAAAATAAAGTGTATTATTACATCAACAGAAAAAAAAAAAAAAAAGCCAACCAACCAAACAAACAAACTAATCAAAACCAAAACAAAAGCACCAATAAATAAAAAGTTTTGTGGAATTAGTTGTTGTTTAGGATGTTAAGTTTTCTAATTAGAAAATTCATTAGGCATATGCAGGTTTCAGAAAAGAGAAGTCTACTGTACACCATTTGCAGATATTGGATGTGAGCAGATGCAAAAGTTCTAAATGGTCCAATCAAGTGTTTACTGTGCAGAAGGAAGTTAATGAGGCAAAGGCAGTGGGAGTCTTTACCTTGATCTCAGCAAGATATTTGATAACAACTTATATACGTTGTGACTAAGGAAAAATCAAGGACTTCGGATCTATGTTATAAGAAGCTAGAACAGAAGATGAGTGGATGCAAAGATGTATAAAAGTGTCCATGAGCTGCATTTGAAGGAAAGAGCAGCAGGATTCATTTGAACTCTTTGCTGTTTTGCATTCCACTTAATACTCATAAAGCAATTGTCAGAGAAGCAGTCAATGCTGGCACTAATTTGAGTCCTGTTAGCAGCATCAGTAGCTGTTATCGACTGTCTATGTACATTCAGTCTGTGTTTCTGTAGACCAGTTCATTTTTATTTTAATATTATAATCTTTATTTTTTTATAGCATATCATTTTATAGCCACAAAGTAACTTGATAAATAGCTGCTCTTATTTATTGCACCTATGGTGTAATGCCAAGCTTGGGGAAGCTAAAGCAGGTCATTTGATTTGGATGGTTACTACACCTTAGCAGTTTTACTGTCCTTGAGAACAAAGAAATCAACTTAGAATACTGTTTTTCAGAAAAGAAAAAAGGTGTGATATAATGAACAAGATAATCACTATCTTGTAAGCAGAACTGGTAAATAATAATTTGAATGAGAAAAAAATAACAAATAAAGCAAGGAACTTGGAAAGAGGCAGGATACTGGAACACCTTTTTTGAAAGAAGAGAAAAAAAAATGCTACAGCAGCCTGGGGCTAATCTAGATGGGAATGGGACTAGAAAGATGTTAACAGGAGACATGGGAAAGAATGCATGCAAAAAAATTAGTAGCAATCAAAAAAAATAAAAACATTAGGTTTTTGTTGCCAATAATACTGTGAATTATTAAATAATTTTCTTCCAAAATGTGGTATGGCTTAAATTAGGCCTTTAAAGAACATTATAGAACTAACACCAATCCAATGGTATTTGGCCTGACACTCGACATGGCTCTTAAACTCTGAACCTTTTTCTAATAATTTGAATAGGATAAAGAACATCAATTTATTTTCCAAATGCCTATCTAAATCCTCTTGTGTACTCAACACATTAGTAACATTTTTTGCTAAATGATTAACAAAAGTACCTTTCCAGGAAGTGGGCTTTAGGCAGGAATCTGACATTAGGCTAGAACAAAGAAGTGATTTCAGGCAGAAATCTAAATGTTAGGCTCCATCAAGAAGTAGGCTTCAGACATGAAAATGACTTTGGGCTAGGACAGGGAAGTTGGCTCAGATATTTTGGTCATCCTGATAAGCCCTCAGAAACAGTGTTCATGGAGTGTAGATGGAATTTTGTTTATTGCCTTGCTTGTTCTTTGACTATTTGTGTTTATTGTCTTGCTTGTTCCTTGACTATTTCATCTATTGTATTGTTAGTTCCTCAACCTAGAACTGACCTTAATATTTAGATGTAATTATAAATTATAATGTTATAAAAGCAAAAAAGAGGAGGGGGATAGGATAGGGGGTTTCTAGGGAGGGGAAATGGGGAAAGGGGATGTCATCTGAAATGTAAATAAGGTAAAGTATCTAATAAAATAAAGATAAAAATAAAGAACATTATATAAATCATGGTGCCAAATAATCTCTGTATAGACAGGGATAGAAATGTAAAGGCAAATTTACCAGCAGCCTTGAATTTAAACTACTTCTTCTGTCATTCATTACTTTTTACCTAGATATCTACACATAATACCACAGCCACAGGGATCTTTATTCTCTCACAGGAAATAAATTCAGTTGGTCAGAATGAAGCAAATGGGACAGGGTTTTTTTCATCAAGTTTATATATTTATTATTTTAGAAGAGACATAGGAATTCTGGACCAAAATCATACTTGTTACACAAATAACATTTAGCTGTTTGCCTATGCAATCATGGCTTGAGATGATACCATTTTCAGATCCAGAAGTGTCTATATTACCAAAGGGGACTTCTAAAATTATGAGACTGGAAGTTATAAATAGCATGGCTGGGACAACTGTTACTCCCTTACAATTTGCAATGTGAATGTGTCCTCTATGGGAAGAGGAATAAAGCTCTGTATTTCATGTCCTACAAAGGTAAGTTCATAAGAGGGAAAAAGAGTTAGTATTACTCTGAGTTCTTCTATATTTCTCCTTGATGTTAAACTATAATTTTAAGCCATGCCAACACTCCTTTATTTTTATTTTTTCTCATACATTGAATCTTGACCACAGCTTCCCTTCCCTCCACTCCTCCCAGTTCTTCTCCCCAGACTCTCATGTCCTCCAGATATACTGCTTCTGAATTTTCCTTTAGAAAACAGCACACCTCTTGGGGTTATCAAGTGAAAGTGGTGTGGCAAGATGTATAAAGACTAGGCTCAAACTCTCATGTCAAGCCTGAATGAGACAACCCAATATGGGTAAAGAGGGGCTGAGAGCAGACAAGGGTGTTAGAGACACCTTCATTCCTACTGTTAGGAGTCTTACAAAAACGCCAAAGTAAACAACTGTAACAATACTGTTTATTTAGAATTCTCAGTGTTCTTTACATTAATACATTTTATTTCCTGTTCATGTTTTTGGATGCTTTCTGTGCATTTCTCCATCACTCAGTAACTATGGCAATACATGTTGATGGAACCATTGTGTTGGGGAACACTGTGTGCTGTTTATTTAGGTGACATTTAAAGAGGAACAAGTTCTCTTTTTTGAAGTTAATAAAATAATCGATTCCACTTTGCCTCTCTTCCCTCCAAATCCTTCCACATTCCCTTCCTCTTTATTTTCTTTCAAATTCATAGTCTCTTTTTCTTATTAACAATTGTTATATGCATGAATATATATATGTATGTATATATATAAATATGTATGTATATATATATTAGGTTCTATTTAGAAATGTATATGTATTATACATTTCTTAATAGAACCTTTCAGTATTAATTAGTTGTATGTATGTTTTCAGGGAGATATTTGTTTGGTATTAGGCTTCCAAAGGTGTGCTCTCCCCTGACTCTCTGCATTTTTATTAATTTTCTATAGTTTTTCTATGTATAGTTGAGCCTTTGTGGGCTTTTGTTTACCTTGGCACATCTCTTGAAGTTATTGTTTTTCAGTTCATGTCTTTGCAAACATGTTGGTGAGACTTTAGGGCTGGAAACATGGTCCTTCCATTCATGGCTAGGCTCACAACATCACTTTTTCATTTCATTAGAAGAATCAATATGAATTCAGGTGATGATTTGCTGGTTCATATTTCAAATTCTGAGCAACAATCACCACCCTTGTTCAATCTCAGCACTTAGTAAGTGGACTCCACTATCATTTCCACAGTGTTTATTGTAAACAACAGCAATAACAGGAAAAGACCATGAATTTGAAGTATTGAATCCCTGCTTTGTGAGCCTGGCCAATGTCATTGTCAAAAGTAAATTAATCCATTGAATTTCCTCAATGAACAATTTCTTTACCTATTCTAAAACATCTTTCTTTATACCTTCATTTTATATTTATCTTTTGGTATTTTTACAGAAACTGTCACTATACTAGACAGTTAAAATCACATATGTGTTCTAGGGAAAACTGCCTTCCCTTTAGTGGGAAGGTCAGATGATATAGTCTGAGGCCCCAGACCAATTTGCCTACTTTGTTACTGCTATTGTTCTGATAACAGTCATTTGGTACCATAAAGTTGATTGTGTTTATTGATAGTTGTGTTGTCTTCATCTAATAAATTTACATTTTATATTAAAAAGCAAATAGAGAATGAGATTTTTGTCATTCAAACTTGGCTGATAAGTTTCATTTCATTTCATTGCTTTTTGTTATATTTAATGTCACTTTCTAATTTTTCATTTCAATTGTAATTTAAAATATTTTCATTAGTTCTTAGTGAATAATGTCGATATGACTAATCCTGTGAATATTTTGGAAATTAATTCTATTATGTGACATCTTACAATTGACAATATTCCATGGAGATTATAAGATATGTAAGAATGAAGAAAAATATTTAATTTTAACCATATTAAGATAAACCACAAATTGTTCATTTAAATGTTCTAAAATTGCTAGTCATTTGTTTAAATTTCCATCTGTTCAGTACAATGTTCCATACTAAAATACAAACAAGCCTTTATTACCTTGTAGGATAGTAAGACTGATGAAGAGACTTTGGATAAAATTAAGTAAATAATGAACAATTACAGAAAATGAACATAACTGTTTGCATCAGCATAAAAATTGCTTTTCCTACTTTTCTATATCTGTGCTCACACATTCTTAATACATGTACTGTTTGTTTCAGTTAGTGATTTGACTTTTTGACCTGATACTCCTGCATAATAAGAACCTTATTACTCAGCCTTACCCCACTCACTTTTGCCGTTTAATATTAACTGTTTGGGGTACAGAGTTAGAACTATCATCAATTAAAGCTAAAGTGGTGAAAGAAATTCCATCTTTCTTTATAAATATTCAATGTTTCCACTTTGGTGACGTCTCCAGAGGGAGAGAGGACAGGAGGGCTGGATGGGAGTGATGCATTTTTAACCAAGGTTGGCAATGTGATTTTCTCTGAAAAAAGCAACACTGTGTCTTCTGGAATTTACTAAGAAAGACATTCAGACCCAGTCAGCACTGTTGTAAATTTCCAAACATCAGCCAGACAGAATCGAATTCAATCTTTTATGCGCCTTGGGATACATCCAACACACTTCTTATTTTCTTCAGAAATCCTGCTGACTTGGAGCAGGTGTGTCTTAAAATAACAAGAACTCATCAAGTCGAGGTTGTTATCATTCTGATGGCTCCATCTTAACTCCTTCCTGTTGTGTGCACCTGGCCACATAAGCTCTATGCATTCTTCCAGGTTTACAGCATGCAGCCCCACAGGAAGTTTAGTGGATTTTTCCCCCCTTGGTGTTGTTCATGAACATATAAAAGGATTGTTGTGTTAACAATGGTTGGTAGACTTTAACAGTAGGACTGAACTAAAAAGAGAGACATCAAGCAAGGATTGCCACATGATTATTTTGCCACCATTACACTAGATTATTTAGAAAAAAAAAAAGAGTGGATATCCTCATTATACACTTGAGCACTTTCTCATGACAGGCTATCCTTTGACAGTCTTTTCTTTGAATTCGAATTAACAGAGACAAACTTACTAGTGGTCACATTAACCTCTATTTGCTTGTATTCCTGGCATTAGTTTATGTAAACAGCTTAACGAAACGTCCTAGTGCTGAAAAGGAATACAGCTAATAAAATAATAAGATTGAAAAATGAGCCTGACTAATTCACACAGCCAAACATCAGACTGAGCATGGGGACCCAAATGAAGGAGTTAGGGCAAGGACTGAAAGAGCTGAAGGGGTTTGAAACCCAATAGGAAGAATAACAATATCAACAAACCAGAGCCCATCCCCCCAAGCTCCCAGGGACTAAACCACTAACCAAAGAGTACACATGGAGGGACTCATGGCTCCAGCTGCATATGTAGCAGAGGATGGCCTTGTCAGGTATCAATAGGAACAGAGGCCCTTGGTCTTATGAAGGCTTGATGCCCTAATGTAGGGGAATGCCAGGGTAGGGAGGCAGGAGTGGGTGGAATACTCTCACAGGGGGGAGTGGAAGGGGATAGAGAGTTTGCATAGGGGAAACTGGGATGGGAGAAAACATTTGAAGTGTAAGTAAATAAAATAAACAATCAAAACCTTACTTGAAGGTTTTCTATTTACTTGGAATATATTTAAAATTTAGTATATATATATATATATATATATATATATATAATTTGTATAAAAAATAAAATATAATTGTTTTATAATTTTAATATGGGAAGACATGAAAAATCATATAGTTATGTACTATTTGTCAGGAAATATTCTTGAACAATATATGACACTAATAAACCAGGTAATAGGCCAAATTAGTAGGAAACAGTAATGAATTCTGAAAATTTTATTTTTATTTTACCTTAATCTCATTTTATATTTGATAACTTTTTCATGAATAAAAATAGATTTTAGATTTCTACTTTTTAAATAATGTCAAAATAGTTTTTCATAAATTTGAGTTAAGCATTTCTTAGGAAAGGTAGATTTTATATTTATTTTTTAACTGGCATTCACACCTCTCTCAGTTTCTGTCTCTGTCTCTGTGTCTGTCTCTCTGTGTCTGTCTCTCTCTCTGTCTCTCTGTCTGTCTGTCTCTGTCTGTCTCTGTCTCTGTCTCTCTCTCTCTCTGTGTGTGTATGTGTTTGTGTGTGTGTGTTGTGAATAAGAGTGTAGGAGTATCGTGATGTTTCCATATTTTGTAGTAGCAACAATTAGAAGAATTCAGTTAGCTAACTAATCAGATTACTTTAAAATACAAAGTATTCTGCTTTCTTTTTATGACTTTAGAACTCATTAGGATGCCCACTTGCCTCTACTAACTTATATAATTGTATGGTTTATAATTAGCTATGTGGCTAGTTCTGCAGATGGTTTGAGGAAACAATTTGACCTGATGGTGTTCTTCTTTCCACAGGGATATCAACAAGTTGCTATTCATTTCCTTTCACATTACTTGCCCTTTTTTTTTTTTTTGGGAACAAAACTCAATTTGACTGCATTTGTTTTGTTTACCTAACAAGCTCTTGGTTTTAGTTCAGCTGAGAATTGCTTATCATTGGTTTTATTTTATGTTTATAATTTTAAGTTTTGATAATGTAATTATTTACTGTTTTCTTTCACATATATGCAAAAACAAAAAACCCTCAATTCTAGCTTCATCTTGCCTTTATTTTCTTTGATATGATTAATTTTTCTTTTCCTTCTGTTTCAAACATATTTATGATATTTTTTCTTAATTATAGTTTAATATTTTATATTTCCTTTATCCCACCTAGATATATTCAGTGATCTTTCATTTTATCTTTTCTGTATTTTCATAAAATGTTGAAGTTGTACATTTCACCAAAGGATTTATTTACTTATATCAGAAAAATTGATATGATTTCTTCTTATTTTCTTTCTTCTTATACAATGAATTATTTAAAATGTAGTACTTCAGAGTGACAAGTGTATTTTTTTATTTTGACAATTAATTTCTGTTTTTATTTTATTGTGAGAGAACATAATACACATATTTTCACGTTTATAAAATAAAATTGAGACTATTTTTTATGGAGAACAAGAACATTTTTTTTCTACCTCAAATACATCAGGAGTTACATTAGTCTCTAGAGTTGAGTATTATGCAAATATAATGTCAATAACACTGTATCCTCATTAATAATCTCAAGTGTTTACCTTCTACCAATAATAAAGTAATAATTTGAAAATATGGCAACACTAGGATGATTAGATAAATGACAGTACTCTGAAGACATGTAGAGTTGGTTTTCCCAGAAGAGTAGATATACTCTAATCTCCCTACTTTCCATATTAAGCCTAATTTATTTGTACCTGTCATTCTGCTGATGGAGTCTACTGATTATTCCAAATCTGAGTTTATTTTCTACGTGTTCTACACAAGGGAATCACACCCTATCCCAATACAGACTTAGATATTCAGAATGTTTCAGGTAAACTACTGATATTATGAAGTTTGTTGCTCATTCTATGATT
The DNA here is from genome assembly GCF_011762505.2 of Arvicanthis niloticus. Lineage (NCBI taxonomy): Eukaryota > Metazoa > Chordata > Mammalia > Rodentia > Muridae > Arvicanthis > Arvicanthis niloticus. Next base: position 46,628 of record NW_023046308.1, read on the forward strand.
AGACTAAGCTTTTCAACTCAAAATTACTTGAGGGAGTAAGTCGATAGTGTAGGGCCTGCAGTGTGATTATTTACTTTATATGATCTAAAAGTCTATTCATCACCAAGAAAGGGTAGGCCCGAGTTCTACAATCATCTTCCTAGGATAGACACGAAAGAGTAGAGAAATATGTAAGATTTGAATTATGTCAGCAGCTAAATGCACACATATTTCTCACTACTAAAGATTGAAAAGAAAATTTTTAATCATGAATGTGTACATATCAGATGGTACAGTATTGAGATGTAGAGTGCTAGAACTAGAAGTCCCTGAAGGAAAGAAAATCAGAGCTTCTTATCATTATCATTATTATACATACCTTTCAAAAATCATAGAAATACATTCTTCAATTACTTTTTTGTTAAACTTATCATTTACCTGATTGTTGGACAGAAAAAATAACATTTTCCTGATAAAAATAATAGAGCTTAATCGGAATATCTGTGTCATTATTTTCAATATAAAAAAAGTAAGCAAAGTGTTCTTGTCCATAATCATTTAAAATACAGGATGAATTCTTTACATGATAGACTAAGACTTCTAGGACACATAAAAAGTTAGCGTTCATTTAGTTTCATTAAAATATAGTGTTTTCATGTTTAGTTCACATGAATAAGGCTTTGAAAATGAGAAAGAAATTTGTGTAGTTTGTTAAGTAATTTAGATACTATCTAGTGATAGCTTCAAGAAAACATAATCTGATTATGTAAAAATAAGAAGTTTATGGTGCAGCAAATAATTACAAGTTAGGATTACACTAAGCTTGGAGAACTGTAAAAATTGTTCTGTTAGTTCTTGAGGAAACTGCTCAAAAATGGTGATCTACTTAAAATTTTTTTTTAAAGATTCCCAAAGGACCTAGAAACAGAGCATATCTGCATATCTTCACCTCACTCTGCTGTCCTCTAAACCCCAACCCTGTGTCAGCCACAACTCTATAGCAGAACACCAATGAGGCTTTCCTCTCTTCTCTGTCTAGATCTTCAGTGGGCCACACAAATCTTCTTCTGTAATCTTGCTCCCTATTCATTATGTTATAAGAACCCCCAACTCCAGTAGGCATGGAAACCAATAAGCCAATCCTGATGAGAGAAGCAAATAGGCCAGCAAAACGGGTAGTCAAGTTTCATATATTCATTCTTTTTATCTTCTAACTCAAACCAATAGTCTCATTCCCCAGATCTGTAGCAGACTACACATTGTGTCTTCTCTTGATTCTCTGTTCTCATTACCAGGGGAATAAGCAGTGTCTAATAGAACACCATGGTTTTATCCCTCCTATGGACCTCCTCAGCCTCCCTCCCATGCTCATTCCCTTCCTAAGTATAAGCTCCAAAGAAGAAGATGTATATTTGTATTTTATTCAGAATTCCCAGTGGTTAAACCTACCAGAATACCAGAATAATATTCTACCTAGCAACCTAGAGCTAACACACTCTCCTAAGAACCAAAGAGTTGGGGTTAGAGAGATGACTCAGTGTGTAAGAGGACTTACTGACTGTTCTAGAGGTCCTGAGTGAGTTCAATTCCCAGTACATGGTGGGTCACAATCATTTTCTATGGGATCTGATGCCTTCTTCTGCTGTGTCTGAAGACATCTACAGAACAAAAGAGGAAAAAAGAATGCAAAGAACAATATATACAGCAAAGACAATATGATAACAGAACTGGTAATTCCAATATTCTCAAACCCAATGCCTAGATACCAGACCAAAACCAAAGCAAACACACACACATACAATCAGTCAATAACATCCAGGAAAATGAGAAATAGCAGACATTTTACAAAGGCATGGAAAATGAACAACTTACAAATGAATGATAAATGGGTCGAGATATAAATTAAGGAATTCTAGAACTGTTTCTGCTCTTTTTCCACTCCACCTCCACTCTCCTGCCCAAATCCCTCCTTCCCTACTTCCCTCTGCATTTCATGATTTTTTTTCTTCCCCCTTACATGGAATTGAAGTCTCCAAACTTGGCCATTCTGCTTGTTAAAGTTCTTAAAATCTGTGTATTGTATTCTGGATAGTCTATACTTTTGGCTAATATCTACTTATTAGTGAGTACATACCATGTATGTCTTTAGGGTCTGTGCTGTCTCACTGAGGATGATATTTTTCTACTTCCACCCATTTACCTGTAAAAATCATGATGTTCTTGTTTTCTGATACCTGGCTAGTATACCATTATGTAAATGTACCACATTTTCTGTATACATTCTTCAGTTGTGGGACAACTGGGTTGTTTTCACCTTCTGGCTATTACAAATTAGGCTACTATGAACATTGTGGAGTACATGTTCCTCTGGTATGGTGGGGCATCTTTTGGGTATATGCCTAAGAGTGGTGTAGCTGGGTATTCAAAAAGGTCTATTTCTAATTTTTTGAGAAATCATCAGATTGATTTTTAGAGTGATTTTACTAGTTGCAATCCCACCATCAACAGAGGAGTGTTCCTCTTTCTCTACATCTTCACTAGCATGTGCTATTACATGTGTTTTGATCTTAGCAATTCTGATTGGTGTGAGGTGGAATCTCAGGGTCATTTTAAGTTTTATTTTCATGATGACTAAAAACTTTAAACATTTCTTTAAGTGCTTCTTGGCCATTCAAGATTCCTCTATTGAGAACTGTGTTTAGCTCTGTACTCCAGTTTTAAATTGGGTCAGTTCGTTTTTTGGAGGTAAGCTTCTTGAGTTCTTTATAGATTTTGGTTATTAGCCCTCTACTGGATGTAGGGGTACTGAAGCTTTTTTCCCATTCTGTAGGTTGCCGATTTGTCCTATTGACTGTGTCCTTTTGCCTTACAGGTGGGGTGGGAGGGCAGGAAAGAAGCCCACAGGGCCAGCAGAACGAATGGTGGGAGGTAGGGCGACCCTCCAAAAAGTACCAGAGACCTGCCTAGTCAGAGACTCTCAGGAATCAGTGCAAATGACCTTAAATAATATGCCCAACAGTTGGGACAATGAAATCAAAAAGTCTACCACCAGTGAGAGACAAAGCCTCAAGATAGCATTACCAACCCACAGTCAAAATTTTTAACCCAGAACTCTTTCGGCATTTAAAGAACTATAAGGACAAAAATGGAGAAGAGATTAAGGAAACGGCTATCCAGTGACTGGCCCAACATAGGGAGACACCAAGGCTTGACACTATTACTGATGCTGAATCTATGATGTGCTTAGGACTAGTATGGCTGTCCTCTGAGAGGCCCAACCAGCAGCCTACTGAAACAGATGCAGATATTTACAGCAAACATTGACCTCCTGACCCCTATGGTTGAAGTAGAGAAAAGATGAAAGAAGCAAATGGAGAGTGACCTCAAAGGAGGACCAGCAATATCAACTAACATGAAATCCTGGGATCTCCCAGAAACTCAACCACCAACCAGGCAGATCTGAGGTCCTCAACACATATATAGCAGAGGACTGCCTAGTCTGGTTTCAGTGGGAAATGTAGTGAATCTTGTAGAGACTTGAGGCCCCAGAAAGGGGAGAGATCTGGTGGTAGGGGAGTATCCTGTTGGAGACAGTGGTAAGGATGAATGGAATGAGGATTGTGAGAGGAGGGATGAGGGTATAGCAGCTGGGTTGTAAATAGTTAAAAAAATCTTTAAAAAAGAATTATAAACTGAATAAACATGAATACAGAGCATAAACAAACTTTTGGGAACCAATGAAGTATGTTTGAAAGAAAAGTTCATAGTACTAAGTACCTATGTCAAAAAAATATATGGATAGATTTCATTGTAGTAACTAAGTAGCACATTTGAAAGCTCTAGAGCAAAAGGAAAAACTCTTTGCCCCTCCCAAAAGGAATAAACAGCAAAAAGTAATCAAATATTAAGCTGAAATCAATAAAATAGAAGCAGAATTACTATATAAACAATCAGTGAAACAAAGCACTTGTTCTTTCTAAAAATCAGCAAGAGAGAAAAAACCTTATCCATATTAACTAAAATGTGAAGAAAAATCAAAATTAGAAATGAAAAGTGAGACATGACATCAGACACCAAGGATATTAGGAGAAATAGAGTGATGTATATTAAAAACCTGTACACCAGCAAACTGGAAAATCCAAAATAATGTATAGTTTTCTCAGTGCATATCACTTACCAAAGTTAGTGTGAGATCAAATAAACAATTTAATCACATCTATAACTCTAGTAAAATATAAGCTGTAATTAAAAGTCTATCAAACAAACAGAAAACAAACAAAATTCCAGAGTCACATGGTTTTACTGCATAATTCTACCTAACTGTCAAAAAGTTAATGCCAATACTATTTTGTTTACTCAACAAAATAGAAACAGAAGAAACGTTTTCCAATTTATTTTATAAGTCCTCAGTTATCCTGATAACCAAACCTCATAAACACCCAACAAAGAGAGAAAATTACAGACTGACTTCTTCAGTGAACTTAGATGCAAATCTACTCAACAAAATTCTGCAAACCAAATGCTATAGCATATCAAAAAGATCATCCACTATGCTCAACTAGGTTTGAGCCTAAAGATACAATGGTCATTCAATATATGAAGAGGAAAAATGTAACCCGCCTTTTAAATAAGCAAAAGAAAAATGATCATGTCATTAGTGCATAAAGGGCTCTTAACAAAATCCAATACCTCTTCATGTTAAAGGTCCTGGAGAGGTTAGTGATACAAGGCACATACCTAAATATAAGAAAGGCATCTCACTTCTTGGTTCCAACCATCAGACTGAGCTCAAGGACCCCTGTAGGGGAGCTGGCAGAAGTAGTATAGGAGAAGAGGGGGATTGCAAAATCATAAGAAGAGCAATGCTGGCTGGTGGGACCACCCAGTGCTCCCAGGTACTACAGCACCAACCAAGGAGTGTACAGGGAAAGATCCATGGCTACAGATACATATATAGCAGAGGACGGCCTTGTCTGACATCAATGGGAGGGGAGGCCTTGGTCCTGTGGATGTTTGATGCCCTAGAGTAGGGGGATGCTGATTGGTGTGGAGGGAGTTGGTGCATGGGTGAGTGGGTGGGTGGGTGTGGATGGGTGGATGTGGGTGGGTAAGTGGGAGTGGGTGGGTGGGTGGGGGGAACACCCTCATAGAGGCAAAAGGGAGGGGGAGAGGCCAGCTATGGCATGGGGGCCATGTGGAGGGGTAATCAGAAAGAGGGATATCATTTGAGACGTAAAGGAATGAAATGATTAATTAAAAAAAAATAAAAGTAAAGAAAGGCATCTCAGAGCAAGCTCATAGCCAAACACCAAATTAATTTGAAAAAAGCAAACAATTCTACTAAAATGAGAAGAAAGACAAGGTTAGCCACTTTTTCTATAGCTATTCAATATAGTACTTGAAGTTTTAGCTAGAGCAATAAGAGAACAAAAGCTGACTAAGGAGGATGCATACTAGAATGGAAAAGTCTAAGTATTACTATTTGCTGATGATGTAATGCTATACACAAATGATCCTAAAATTTCCATCTGTGAACTCTACAGTAGAAAAACACATTCAGAAATTGTACTGTAGAGTGAAAAATTATAAAGGCCATTTTATGAAATATGTGTAGATTTTTCACCTTAGACCTGAGCAGAAAAGTGCAGATTCCAGAACAAGGAACTGAAAATAAGATTTCCGGCCTTCACTTTCCCTGGGGTACATTCCGGGTGGAAGAGGCCCAAGGCAGGAAGGCATTCCTGACCATAAAATATACAAGCTGTCTAGGTGGGGCTCTGACCGGAGGAAGTGAGAAATATTTTGTAATGTAGGGGACAGTGACTTGGTAAGACTACATTTTTTAGAAAAATGATTGTACTGAGTCATTTCCATGGCTATTAACCTTTCAGGGTGGGTTTCTCTGGAATGTTTTGCTATTCTTATGTTATGTATCCTTGGCAACCCCTCACCCCCGCCCCACTCCCCGGGTTTGTGGTTTTTCTCTTTTAAAAGCTCCACAGACTGGACGTAGGGGGTCGGACCTTACTCCTGCGCGAGTACATGGTCAGACCGCTGGCTGCCAGCTCTTTCCCTAATAAACCTCTGCTGATTGCATCCAGGTATGGTTTCTTGTGATCTTTGGGTGTTTGTGATTTCCTGAGACTTGAGGAAGGGTCTCCCGAGTATGGGGGTCTTCAGTACATGGATACAAAGTTTATTTAGACAAACAGTAGTCTTCCTGTACACACATGAAAAATTAATGAGAAGAGAAAGAAATCAGAAAAACACCACATTTTACCCTAGCTTCAAACTATAAAATACCTTGGTGTGACTCTTATCAAGCTAGTTAAAGATTTGTATGACAAAAACTTTAAGACTTTGAAGAAAGAAATTGAAGAAGATATCAGGAGATGGAAACATCTTCCACACACATGCATTGGTAAGACTAATAGGGTAAAAATGTCCATTCTACCAAATTCAATATAAAAATTCAATGCAATTCTTATGAAATTCAAAATAATTCTTTATAAATTTTGTGAAGGACACTTCAATTTCAAATGGAAACAGAAAAAGCACAGGATAATTAAATTACTTGTAATAATAAAAGAACTGCTGAATCAGATTGTACTATATAGCTAGAGTAATAAAAACAGCATGTTATGATATTGACACAAAACAATATATTTGTTAAATAATATATAATATGCATATATGTAGTATATATATGTGTGTGTGTTTATGTGTGCTCCTTCATAATATTTTTATTATTTTCACTTTTTTTAGCCATACAGCTCCTTTGATAAATATTATGGCCTCTAGTTTCCTGTTTTATGTGGCACGCCTCGAGTGCAAACAGGTAGGGTAGTTCTCTGTGTCTTTTTCTGTTTCTTGTGCCTTTCTTCAGATCTTTTTCTTTTGTTTGTCTGGGTTCTTTTGTCCTATCTTGATATGTTAGTTTTGTTTCAACTTACTGCTTTATTTTATGTTATTATTGTCCCTTAAAACCCTTTTTTGTCTTTTAATGACAGACAAAATAAGGAATACATTCTTTTGGGAATGTAGGTAAGGACAAAAGGTAAGAGAGAAAAGTTAAGAAGAAGGAGAAAACGTACTCAGGGCATAGTACATAAGAAAAAAAAACTTGTTCTCATTAAAAGAATAGAAAAAATAAATATATTAATTAAAAAAGAAACTATGTTTATTTAGATTCATCTAAAATTGCTAATGAGCACGTTAAGAAGATTGTTAAATCAGTGCAATCCAAGTTTTTACTTCTGCCATTTGGTTGCTGATTGTGACAGTTTGAATATGCTTGGCCCATGAGAAGTGGCCCTATTCAGAAGTCTGACCTTAGTAGAGGAAGTGTGTCACTGTTTGAGGCTCTGTGGTCCCATGCTCAGCCTCTGCCCAGGGCAAATGAAACCTTCCTCCTGGCTACTTGATAAAGAGGGCCTCCTCCTGACTGCCTTTGGTTCAAGATGTAAAATTATTGGCTCCCTCAGCATCAAGTCAGCCTGTGAGATGCCATGCTTCCCACCATGATATTAAAGGACTAACCACTAAAAACACAAGCCAGCCTCAACTAAACATTGCCTTGGTCATGGTGTCTCTACATAGTAATAAAATCCTAACTTAGAAACTCAGTATTCCTATGAAAAACAAAGAAAAAATACAAAATAATAAACTTATAATAATAACACACACATACACACACACACACACACATAACAATTGTTGATTTACACTAACAGAAATATAAATTGATTTAATGTTAACTTACCTGCCACATTAAATACAAACATTTTTTTTTCAAGGCCAATATTCCAAGCAGAACATATTTCTTTATAGAGTGCATAGTAGAGGGAAATTTCTTAGTCTTTAATAAATATACGTTCATTTTTCCTCACAAAACTATATTTCCTATCTCTATTCCTATGGGACAGATACTTTAAAAATTCTCTACCACAGTCAATTGAAAATTACATAATTGATCAAAAATTAACTTTTGTGTTATGTTAGTTTGTTTAAACATCTACAATGAGAGGGAATGAAGCACTGCTAAATACCAAATATAACACTATAAGTAAAATTATGATGGAAATCATGATACTGGAATGAACAACAAGAGATTAAAGCATCAAATGTCTCATTTCAGACAGATGACTGTTTTAAAAATCATAAAGATAAAAATGCTAGCTGTGGTCTATGGTGATGCTGCACAGGTCTAGTTAATAGAAATGAGTAGCTTCAAATTAAGCTTGTGATGGATAACTTAGTAGTGAGCAAAATTGTTACTTAACTAGCCCTTGGTTTACAAAAATAAAGACATAGCAAATGCTGCTTTTATTGTGTCAATAGGAGTGACAACATGAGAGCCATACCAAATTTGGGTTGAGCCCAAAGCATTTCTTTTTCTGTACTAACTATTCCTAGGCCTTGGCCTGGAAGCTTGTGGCCTCCATGCAATGTAATCTTCTGGTAACCTGGATCTGAATGCTTAAGCTTTTGTCTTCCATCCTCTACCTTAAAATTTAGGCCTAGACTCTTTCACCCTCTGAGACTTATTGCTGAAAACTAACCATAACTAGCTCTTTTTGAACTACTTCTGGATGGTTTAACTCAACTGTCATGGCTCAAATTCCTCTCTGGATGACTGACTGATTCATACTGGCTTCTGTCAACTTCTGACTGAATGCTTTGCTTAGTTTTAAACTAACTATGGCAATCTGTTCTAGTCTTCTGCTCCTTTTCCTTCTCAAGCTTCAATGTCTCTAACTGCATTTGTAATGCATGGGAGAGAGACATAACATAAATCAGTGTGTGTGTGTGTGTGTGTGTGTGTGTGTGTGTGTGTGTGTGTGTGTGTGTGTTTCTGGGACAAACTAGAGACAAACAAAAATCCAATGCATTGCACTCAAGGTACATACTCCCAACTGACTGAAGTGCACTCAACTGAACTGACCTTCTCTCCCTCACTGCTTTTATTTGTTTGTCTGTTTATCTATCTGTCTGTCTATCTATCTATCTATCTATCTATCTATCTATCTATCTATCTATCTATCTAATTATTTGTTTATTTACTTTATATCCTGATCACAGGCCTCATTCCTTTCACCCCTCCACTCATAATACTCTTCTTCCTGTTACCCATTTCCCTTTTCAGAAGCAACCCTCATGGATATCAACCTTCCCTAGGACCTCAAGTCACAGCAGAACTAAGGACATCCTACCTACTGAGGCAGAAAAGGCAGCACATCTAGGGGAAAAAGATCCAAAGGCAGGCAACAGAGTCAGAGATAGCCCGCTCTTCGTTAGCTGACCCATATGAAAACCAAGCTGCACTTCTGCCACAAATATTTAGGATGGCTTGATTTAGCCCTTCAATGCTCTTTGGTTGACAGTTCAGTTTTTGTGAGACTCCATGGTTACAGATTAGTTGACTCTATAGATCTTCTTGTGGTATGCTTGAGCCCTCCAGCTCCATCAGTCTTTACAGCCCCCCTCCCCACCCAGCAAACACACACACTCTTTCAGAACACTCATTGAGATTCCCTTATGTTTGGCTGCAGGTCTCTATATTTGTTTCCATCAGCTGCTTGATGAAACCTCTCAAAAGATGGTTATGCTAGGTTCCTGTCTTCAACCATTAATCATGTCAGGGGATGGCTGCATCCCATGGGATGGGTGTTAAATATGGGCCAGCCATTGGTTGGCCAGTCCCTCAATCCTTCCTCCATCTTTATTCCTGCACATCTTGTAGGCAGGACAAATTTTGGGTCAAAGGTTTTGTGGGTGGGTTAGCATTCTGTCCCTCCATTGGAAGTTTTGCCTGGATACAGAAGGTGCCCACTAAAGTGCCCATATCCCCAGTTGCTAGGGGTTTCATCTAAGGTCACCTACCATACACTCAGAAAAGTCTTTCCTTTTTTAGGTCTCCAGATAGTTCTAAAGATGCCACCCTAACTGATTTTTGTTCTCTTTCATGCCCTCCTCCTTCCTCTTCCTGCTGGGTCTGTGAATTTTACCATGGTTATCATGTAGCTTATGGCTAATATCCACTTATAAATGGGTCCATACCATGTGTGTCTTTCCTCACTTATGATATTTTCTAGTTCTATTATTTGCCTGCAAATTTCATATTTTTGTTTTTAATAACTTGGTAGTATTCCATAGTAAAAATGTACTGTATTTTCTTTGTTATTCTTCATTTTTGTTTTTTAAAAACTTCATCTTTGTTTTTTTAAAAACATCTTTGTTTTTAAAAACTTCAACATAAAACTAGATAAAACATAAAAACTTCTAATGTAAGAAAATGTAGAAAATTTCCTTGAACATAGTGGCACAGGAGACAACTTTCTGAACATACCTACAGCTCAGGAACCAAGGTCAACAATTAATTAATGATATCTCATGAAAGGCAAAGGACACAATCAGTAGGATAAAGCAACAACCTACAAAATGGGAAAAGATATCCACCAAATGTATATCAAACCAAAGATTAATATTCAAAATATATTTAAAAAGCAAGAAATTAGCACCAGGCCAAATAACTTAATTAAAATATAGTATTCAGAGTTAAATTTCTCAACAAAGGAATCTCTAATGACCAACAAGCATATAAAGAAAATGTTCAATGTCCTTTGTCATTATGGATATGCAAGTCAACATGATTGACTCTGAAATTCCATTTTATAACTGTCAAAATAGCTAAGATAAAAAAACTCCAGTGATAGCACATGATGGTGAGGATGAGGAGCAAGAAGACTTCTTCATTGCTGGTGGGAGTGCAAATTTGGACAACTACTTTGGAAATTAATTTGGCAGTTTCTCAGAAAATTAGGAATAGTTGTACCACAAGACCCAGTTATAATAGTCCTGGGGATATACACAAAATATGTTCCACTATACCAGAAGAATGCTACTCAACTATGTGTATAACAGCTTTATTGATAATACTCTTATTGCTCTTTAAGTAGCCTCCCGTTTTCAACTGTTTCTAGTTAGAATTGGGTGTATCACATTTCTGACTCATTCTGTCAAATCTTTCTCTGACTTATCACTTTTCCCCTCAATTGGCTGCCTTTGTTTGGGACTTAAGATGTTACTATTGGCATGTCTATATTCTAGCCAAACCATATATTTGGATATGATCCATTCCATGAGCAGCCATATTGCTGGATTAAAATTTCCTTAAGGAAATAGATACAAGTAGTTGGGAAAACAACCACAGCTCAGAAGTAAGGAATGTGAACTTTCTTCTAGAGAACAGTGTTTTGTAATGATAACCTAAAACTTCTAATTTTACTATAAGACTCCTTCATATAGTCTAATGTGTATGAAGTGACAGATCTTGTGGGGATCTTCACATGTTTAGAATGTAAATAGTACTGATTTCTGCTCCTCTAGCATGGATGTAGCCGTTTTGTTCCATGCCTGCTAGTCATTTTCCTTTGTTGTTGTAATATGTCTGCCACCTATTTTATATCACTGACACTGAAAAATATCTTGACTCAGAGCAGTGCCAAGCTGACCACATACTCTGTTATGTTCTGGATTTTTTGCAGTTTGTTAATCTTAAAAAATTTCACAACTGAAAGCTGTACTTAGGATCAATGAGAATAAAGGTCATTTAGAATTGTTCTGTCTAGCTAACAAAAATAATGTGAGTCAGAGCAGACCACTGGGCAGCACTTTCTGCACATGCTCATGAGCTCATTGTGTGTGTGTGTGTGTGTGTGTGTGTGTGTGTGTGTGTTTATAAGCTATTTCTAAGAAATATGTGAGGTCCAGTCTTAGCTGCAGAGCCTATGCTGTAATGCTGATCGATCAACCTTGTGGTGTGAGCTCAATAAAAGAGCCCTGTTTAACTGAGACTTGAATCTGAGTGGTTTGTGAGGCAATTCCTGAACCCCAACAATGGGTAAAATTACTAAGAATTCATGAGAGGTATGTGACATTCTATGCATCATTGGAAAATTATCTTTGAAATGTAGAACAGTGGCATTGATGGTCAACTAGGAGTCTGGAAAATTAAATTGAGAAGCTTTTGAGAAGATGAAAGAAATTTGATTGTTTTATCCTCTTTCGATCTTCTCTGTTAAAAACCTGGCAGAGAAAATTGTGTCCTTACCATAAGACCAAAACAATAAAATGACTTATTGTACAGATATGGGATTTAATTTATATTAGCAATTAGTATAAATTTAATTGATAGCACACTACACATTTCATTCTTCTCTGTAATCATGATAGAAGTAGTTAGTGTTTATCATGTTGTTAAGTTGGAGATTCATGTACTGGAGGATGGTTGTGGTGTGGCCTTAAAACTGTGAAGATTACTGAAAATAAATTGGTTAAGATAGTGAAGTTCTTGGAAGGGATTAATATTTATCTCGGTGAGTTAATCTTTAGATAATAGATTAATATAAAGAAAGAACATGTGTGCTTTTTTTTAAAACATGAATTGCTTTCTCCCTTTATATAATAAATTATTTGCCATACTGTATAAAGTCATCCAACTATCAGTCAAGAAAAACTTTAGAAAGAATGCTACAGACACTTGAACTTCTTGTCATACAGACCTTTCACTTGCTTGGTTAGATTCACACAAAGGTATTTTATAGTATTTGTGACTATTGTGAAGAGTGTCATTTCTCTAATTTCTTTCTCAGCCTGTTTATCTTTTGAGTATAGGAAGGCTACTGATTTGTCTGAGTTGATTTTATAACCAGCCGCATTGCTGAAGTTGTTTATCAGGTTTAGGAATTCTCTTGTGGAAGCTTTGCGGTCACTTAAGTATACTATCATATATCACCTGCAAATAGTAATATTTTGACTACTTCCTTTCCTATTCATATCCCCTTTTGTCGTCTAATTGCTCTATCTAGGACTTCTAGTACTATATTGAATAGGTAGGGAGAGAGTGAGTAGCCTTGTCTAGTCCCTGATTTTCATGGGATTGCTTCAAATTTCTCTCGATTTAGGTTGATGTTAGTTACTGGTTTGCTATATATTGCTTTTACTATGTTTAGGTATGGGCCTTAAATTCTGATCTTTCCAAGGCTTTTACCATGAAGGGATGTTGAATTTTGTCAAATGCTTTCTCAGCATCTAGTGAGATGATCATGTGATTTTTTTTCCCTTTGAGTTTGTTTATATAGTGGATTAAGTTGATGGATTTCCAAATATTGAACCATCTCTACATTCCTGAGATACAGCCGACTTGATCATGATGAATGATTGTTTTGATGGTTTCTGGGATTTAGTTTGGGAGAATTTTATTGAGTATTTTTGCATCGATATTCATAAGGTAGATTGGTCTGAAGGACTTTTTCTCTGATGTGTGTTTGTGTGATTTTTTGTATGAGTGTAATTGTGGCTTCATAGAACGAATTGGGTAGTGTTCCTCTGTTTCTATTTTGTGGAATAGTTTAAAGAGAATTAGTATTAGGTCTTCCTTGAAAGTCTGATAGAATTCTGCACTAAAACCATCAGGTCCTGGGCTTTTAATGGTGGGGAGACTTTTAATAACTGTTGCTATTTCTTTAGGAGTTATGAGACTGTTTAGATGATTTATCTTCTCCTAATGTAACTTTGGTACCTGGTATCTGTCTAGAAAATTATCCATTTCATCCAGATTTTTCAGTTTTGTTGAGTATATGCTTTTTGTAGTAGGATCTGATGATTTTTTTAATTTTCCTCAGTTTCTGTTGTTATGTCTCTCTTTTCAGTTCTAATTTTAATAATTTGGATACTGTCTCTGTGCCTTCTCGTTAGTTTGGCTAAGGGTTTTTCTATCTTGTGATTTTCTCAAAGAACCAGCTCCTGGTTTGTTGATATTTGTCTATAGTTCCTTTTGCTTCTGCTTGTTTGATTTCAGCCTGAGTTTGATTATTTCCTGCCATCTA
>NW_023046309.1:0-60323 GCF_011762505.2 Arvicanthis niloticus
AAGGCGGCGGGAGGAGGAGGGGAGACCGCCGCTTCCCCATAGGCAGAAAGGCGGCCGCAGCGAGGCCAGCCGGGGCCGCCGGGGTCGGGAAGGAAGGGCCCCGCCGCCCTGGCTGAGATGGGGGTGTCCGGTAGCTCATTCCTGACCTCCTCGCTCTTCAGCACCTCCTTGAACTCCCGCTTGATTCGCTGCACCGCGATGTTGGGGCCATGTCTCTGCCCGCAGCTGATTCGTACCCGCCGCCTCCGCCACCGCTACGACCACCGCACCGCTGCCACCTCTTCCTCCACCGCCTCCTCCCTCAGTGATTCAGACCCGAGCACACGAACGCTGCCACTGCCACCCTTGCCGTCGCGTTCCCCCTCAGTGTAGAATCACCTCCGCGCCCGGCCACCAAAATGGCGCCGGGTCCGCACATGCGCACCACGCTGACCCGGGCGGGCGGCGCAGCCGCTCCAGTGGTAGCCCCATACGTCTCAGCAGCGAGCCCGCGCCGCGCCGCGCGTCTCAGCCGGGGCTTCGGCCGCGTGGCTCCGCCCTGCCGGCGGCTGGGGCCAGGAGGGTGCGGCTTCTGTGCCGGTCCCCGGGGTCTGGGCCTGCCGGGTCCTCCCCTGCCCCTCTGCCTCCTTTACGGTGAGGCCTCCAGTCCCTAGCCTTGGACCCGAGGTGGGAGCCCGCCTAGCGGGTTCCTCCGGCCCCAGCCGGCTGAGCCCCGCTCTAACTCGGCCAGACCCAGAACCCACGGGCCAGAGGTGCCTCCGTGTGTCTAGCCAAGGAAAAAGCTATGCAGGATCTGAGTCCTGCCCAGCGTCGGTTGGTAAACCCCCGGGAAATGCACTGCCGTAGCTTTTGTTCTGGAACCATGATAACGCAACTATTATTCGGCATCCCAGGTATTACAGATTTTTAAGGTTGTGTAATGGTTGCATCCACGAGTTGTAATGATACAGGTGTTGCCAGGGAGAGGCCTGTGATGGATTTAAAAGCCAGAAGTTAAGTCTTTGACCTGTTTAGATAATCAATGCTAAACTGTACAACTAACATGTTTTTCAAATTTGAACGTAAGCGTCAGAATCTCTGGAGAGCTGGTTAGATTGCTAGGACCTATCCCTTGAGTGTGGATAGGCCTAAGAATTTGCATTCTTAGCAAGCTCCTTCGTTTTTCAGCGACCATGCTGTGAGAATGGCTGAAATAAGCATGTATATATGTATATCTGTATATATTATAGTGACAGTTGGAGAAATAGAAGGCCGAAAGAGCTTTAGACCTACAAAGGTGTTTGGCGCTCGTAGATGTCAATAAGCAGTGAATGAAAATAATTGAGTGGAGAAAAGATAAACGAGTAAAATGTTTTAATTGAGCAATAACTTTTGAGAGGCTATTTGAAAGTGGTTAGTAAGAGTTTAAAACAGGCCGGGCGGTGGTGGCGCATGCCTTTAATCCTAGCACTTGGGAGGCAGAGGCAGGCGGATTTCTGAGTTCGAAGCCAGCCTGGTCTACAGAGTGAGTTCCAGAACAGCCTAGGGCTACACAGAGAAACCCTGTCTCAAAAAACAAAACAAAAAAAAAAAAGTTTAAAACAGTATAGTGTGGGTGCTGAGGGTACTTTGAAAATGACATTTTGAAATACTGAAGGTGTTATTGTAGGAGTATGTTTCATGTATTCACCTAATCAATCAGTTCAGTATTCCATCATAAAAGTAATACGAGCTGAGTGTAGTGGTACACACTTGTAATCCTAGATCGGGAGTCAGACGCAGAAGGATCATGAGTTTGAGATCAGTCTAAGAGTGCTGCAGGAACCAAGAAGATTTTTTTACTTCCTCTTCTCTCCCATGCTATGTCCATTGCCAGCTACAGTTCCCTCATCTGTGAATAAGGAGGTTGTTTAAACTTCTAAGAGTTCAAAATTGTGAAACACCATCTCAAAACCTTTCCCTGCCTGAGTAGGGACACAAATGATAAAAGGTCTTCTAGCAGAGCCCCCTAGTGGTTATAAGGGGCGTCTACTATACTGAACAACTGAACACTACAAAGGATTTTTGCTATGATAGAAATCTAGAAATGCTGTTGGAATTTGTGCCAGTACAACCTAAAACACTTTCTTTCCCACTCTGCCTAACCTCAAGAAACAGAAGAATACTAGTTATAATCATAATCATACTAGGTCGGACGACTTCTTTGAAAGAAAGGGACTTGGACTTGATAATTTTTTTCTCTCTGCTGAAGCTTGAACCTGTGCAAGCCAAGTATTTGAACTATGACTGGCCTATATAGCTCAGCCAAGCTGTATATGTGTTTGTGTTTGTGTGTGTTTGTGTGTGTGTAAACAGACTCTCATTGTACAACCTAGGCTAACCACAAACTAAAACTTTTTTTTTTTTTTTTTTTTTTTTTTTTTTTTGAGACAGGGTTTCTCTGTGTAGCCCTGGCTGTCCTGGAACTTACTCTGTAGATCAGGCTGGCCCCGAACTCAGAAATCCACCTGCCTCTGCTTCCCAAGTGCTGGGATTAAAGGCATGTGCCACCATTGCCCAGCAACTAAAACCTTTTCTGACTCGGCTTCCCCAATGCTCAGACTACAGACAAGACTCCTCCACCCCAGGCCAAGGTTTGTGAATTTTTTTTTTTTTTTTTTTTTTTTTTTTTTTTTTGGTTTTTTGAGACAGGGTTTCTCTGTGTAGTCCTGGCTGTCCTGGAACTCACCCTGTAGACCAGGCTGGCCTCGAACTCAGAAATCCGCCTGCCTCTGCCTCCCAAGTGCTGGGATTAAAGGCATGCGCCACAACCTCCCGGCTTGTGAATTTTTTAATACAAGTAATTATTTAACTACAATCCTACTTTTCAAATTCATTCTATTAACATTCTAGAGAACCAAAAGAATGTAACTAGTGATGTCTGAATAATTTCCTGAGCGGTGTTATAACAATGTCTTGGTCTTGGCAAAGCACCATAATTTTCAATGTTCACATTAACAGAAGAGTAAAGAGCATAATTGAAATCTCTGCTGCCTTTGCAACTTATCTGTAAATCAGTAATTCTAAACTGGGCAAGGTGACTTACTCCCTTAACCCTAGCTACTTTGCAGACTAGGGCAGGGGAGTTCGAGGTCAGCTTAGAGAAAAACTTCTGGTCAAGAGAATGGACTCTGTAGTCTGGGTGCAGACCTGACACTCCAGCTGGCTGCTTCGGTAACGTTGGCCAAGGGACCACCTTAAGCCATACTAGAGAGATAGAAGGAATATTAGTTCTTTAATGAGATACTGTACTTTTCCTTCCCAGAATCTCCACCCTTGTACAGTAGCTTACGAGCTGAGCAGCAGCTATGCATGTAAGTCTGCCTACTTTTCCAAATATTACTTTTCTCCTTTCTGTTTGCTAAGTATGCTTTTCCTTAATGCGTATGCTCTGTCTCCCAACACTTTAGGCTTCCTTACTCTTTCTATAAGGCTTGCCACTGTATGGCTGCTTATTCTCCACCTGTCTGACCTTCATGTCACCTTATTTCCTCCTGATAGGTGCTGAAATGTAGAGCTTGCCTGCCTTGAGGTTTTGTTTGTTTGTTTGTTTGTTTTTCTTTTTATTTTTGAGACAGGGTCTCAATATAGCATTGGCAAGGCCCAGAGCTCAATGGTAGGCCAGGCTGGCCTCAGAAAAGATCCACCTGCCTCAGCCTTCTGAATGCTGGCATTAAACACATACCTCTTTTTTGGTTGGTTGGTTTGATTTTGGGTCTTAGGGGTTTTTTGGCTTTTGGTTTTTTGAGACAGGGTTTTTCTGTGTAGCCTTAGCTGTCCTGAAACTCACTCTGTAGACCAGGCTGGCCTTGAACTCAAGAGATTCACCTGTCTGTGCCTCCCAGGTTCTAGGAGGCACACCCCAGAAGGTAAAGGCAGACCCCAGAAGGTGACCCCAACAATATCAAGTCCTTCATTCAAAAGATTTTTTTAATTATTCCAAAAGAGAGAATTGGGGAGTCAGTTCTCTACTTTTACCAAATGGATTAAAGGGTTGAGGGCTGGAAAGATGGCTCAGCAGTTAAAAGCACTGACTGCTCTTCCAGAGGTCCTGAGTTCAATTCCCAGAAACCACATTGTGGCTCACAACCATCTGTAATGTGGATCCAATGCCCTCTTCTGGTGTGTCTGAAGACAGTGACAGTGTACTCACATACATAAAATTAAGAAATAAGCCAGGCGGTGGTGGCGCACGCCTTTAATCCCAGCACTTGGGAGTGGGAGGCAGAGGCAGGCGGATCTCTGAGTTCGAGGCCAGCCTGGTCTACAGAGTGAGTTCCAGGACAGCCAAGGCTATACAGAGAAACCCTGTCTCAAAAAAAAAAAAAAAAAAACTTTTTTAAAAAAAGGTCAAATTCAGGTCATCAGGCTTGGCAGTGTTAGAAATAAGTTCAGGGTTGGGAAAAAAAAAAAAAAAAAGAGCCCACTAAAGAGTCTGAAAAAGAGCTGGCAGTGGTGGTGCAGGCCTTTAATCCCAGAACTTGGGAGGCAGAGGCAGGCGGATTTCTGAGTTTGAGGCCAGCCTGGTCTACAGAGTGAGTTCCAGGACAGCCAGGACTACACATAGAAACCCTGTCTCAAAAAAAAACAAAAACAAACAAACAAACAAAAGAGTCTGAAAAGGCAAACTTTACCCTTAATCAACAAGATGTCCTCATAAGCATGAACACATTGAGATAGGAAGTGCATTTGGTAGTGCCTGTGTCTTTTCTTCATTGGCTGGCTGAGGTCCTGCTTCACAACCTTTTTTTTTTTTTTTTTTTTTTTTTTTTTTTTTTTTGGTTTTTCGAGACAGGGTTTCTCTGTGTAGCTCTGGCAGTCCTGGACTCACTCTGTAGACCAGGCTGGCCTCCAACTCAGAAATCTGCCTGCCTCTGCCTCCCAAGTGCTGGGATTAAAGGCGTGTGCCAACACCGCCCGGCCCTGCTTCACAATCTTAATTAGTATAAAAGGAATTGGTGCCAAGGAAATGAAGGAAAGGCCTAGACCATCAAGTTCCTGGAGTACTGCAAGCCTTGAACCTTTGTATAAACAAAGGAGAGATTAAAACATTAACATAAGGCAGTGGTGGCACATACTTTTAATCCCAGCATTTGGGAGGCAGAGGCAGGCAGATTTCTAAATTCAAGGTTAGCCTGGTCTACAGAGTGACACAGAGTGACAGCCAGGACTATACAGAGAAACCCTGTCTTGAAAAAAAAAAACAAAAAAAACAAAAAACAAAACAAAAAAACATTAGCATAAAAGTCTTACAAGGTTGGGAAGGGGATAGAAACACTTGAATTCCTTGTGTGAACACAGTTTTATAGAGTAGGGAAAAGACTCATTTTGGTATTTCTATAGCCACAAGCAACTTTACCCACTGAACCAGCTCATCCATAATGCCATGAAATTGTGAACCCATTGTTGGATCAATATATTGATTAGGTCAGAGCCCTCGTAATCCAAATACCACTCAATGATTTGATCCACTAGTTGAAACATAAATGTTTTCAGGGTGGTACTTCATGTCCAAGCTTTAATAAAAACTATGTAATGTAGGCATAAATGCTTGGTAACGTACTTTTAATAAAGGTACAACCTCTCTAACCCACCACCCAGCAGAGGTAGTGGAAGAGAAGAGTTATTAGGATATGGGGGAAGTAGACCTCTTTAGCAGTCGTTACTTGGGGCCGAGTTCCATCTTTGGCAGCAGTTTAGTCCCACAGCAAACACCTAAAGCGACTCAGCAGCTACAGACCACTCCTTTTGGCAGGCAGACACTAGGCATGAACCAGCAGCTGTAGTCAATCCTAAAGAAACCACAAGGCTCACCAACGAGCCTGAGGCAATACAGATGAAGCAGCAAGCTGCCACAGGAACCTCACAAGCAGTTCTTGGGCGAATTTCTCTCAATGGCTGCGTTACCACAAGGTGAGCTCAACAACTTCATGTAAAGAGAACCAATAGGTGTGTTGTTAGCAAAGAATAGTGAGGCAGAGCAAAGCAAACCAATGCTCAGTGCTCCTTCCTCACTGTCTGGGGGTTATATGCACCTTCCTTCATCACGGGTCCTTTCATTCATTCATTTATAGAAATACTTAGCAAGACATCCTTTCACCTGTGTGCCCCAGCAAAGCATTATTTGACATAACTGACTTTCCAGACAAGAAGTTTCCACTTCAGTATAATATAATTCATACTTTATTAATATATTACCGTTATGTGGCAGGAAAGATTGAGTTTGTATATATAATGTTTGTGAATTATTAAATAGTACTGGAAAAACGTGTAAGAAAGTAAACAATGCTAGCCATCTTTGAGAAACAAACTTCTAAGAATTTGGGGAAAGAAAAGTAGGTTAGGGCCCATCAGTGAGCGCTGAGCCTGATAACTGAAATGTATCCCCAGAACTCACATGGTAGGGAAGAGTCTGACTTCTACACATGCCCTTGGCATGCACACATGTATACACACATAACACACACACACAAATAAATGGAAAAGTCAGTGGATGTCCACCATATATCCTGCTGTATTAGCATGTATTTTTGCTTATTTGAGGCAGGGTCTCAATGTGGAGTGCAAGCTGACCTCCAACTTGATCCTCCTGCGTCAGCTTCCCAAGTACAGGGATTTTAGATCTGTAACTCCACATTTGCTGGAGATTGTTTTCTTAGTGTTCTCCTGACTAAATGGGAAAGTGGTACTTTAACAAAATGGTAAAGCATTTGTGTGATTGAGTTGTGAAACTAAAAGCCACTTTATTGATAAGACATGGTTTTTACTATAAATAATGCCTGAGCATGCTATAGTCATGCAGACTGGGTTATTTAGTAGATATTTAATCTAAAGGAAACACAAGGTTGGGACACAGCTTCATGGTATAGAACTTTCCTGGCATGCACACAATTCCCTGTTTTATCACTAACGTTACAAAACATTATTTGTTGAATTTATTCAACTTCTAACTGAAAATCCTGATTTTTTTTTGTTTTTTTTGTTTTTGTTTTGTTTTGTTTTTTGTTTTTGTTTTTGTTTTGTTTTTTTTTTTTGTTTTTTTTTTTGAGGCAGGGTTTCTCTGTGTAGCCCTTGGCTGTCCTGGAACTCACTCTGTAGACCAGGCTGGCCTCGAACTCAGAAATCCGCCTGCCTCTGCCTCCCAAGTGCTGGGATTAAAGGCGTGGGCCACCACCGCCCGGCGATTTTTTTTTTTTTTCAGAAAATATTAGGCCGGGTGGTGTCTAATATTAGACATAGTGGTGCACAGGACTATAATCTCAACACCTGAGAAATTTTTAAAAAGCAGGATACCTGGGCTATTTGAGGACCTGTTTTAAAAAAAAAAAAAAAATGAGGAAGGAAGAAAATGTACCTACCAGGAGTTTCTGATGAAATTCAGTAAAACTTGTGAATGTTTGATATGTTGCAAATAAATATACCAGCACTTGGAAGACCTTTGTAAATCACCGAAACTGCCTTTGCTTCAAGAAAACACCCATTTAAGAATCACAATAGCCAGGCAGTGGTGGCGCACGCCTTTAATCCCAGCACTTGGGAAGCAGAGTCAGGCAGATTTCTGAGTTTGAGGCCAGCCTGGTCTACAGAGTGAGTTCCAAGGCTACACAGAGAAACCCTGTCTTGAAAAACCAAAAAAAAAAAAAAAGACTCACAGTAGGCTAATGGTCTGGGCAGCACATGCCTTAAGTCCCAGCACTCAGGAGGCAGAGGCAGCATTTGAGGCCAGCCTGCTCTACAAAGTGAGTCTAAGATAGCCAAGGCTGTTACACAGAGGAAGGAAGGAAGGAAGGAAGGAAGGAAGGAAGGAAGGAAGGAAGGAAGGAAAAAAAGCATGATAGTCCCCACCTTCATTCCCAGCACTCTGGAAGCAGAAACAGGTGGATCTCTGAGTATTTCATTAATGCTGTTGAGATTCTCAGAATTTCTCTGTTTATATAACTAGGGAGGCCTTCTTCGCATTTCTCACTGGATCACCCTGCTGAGTATCCAACTGCCATTGCTGAGCTGGTTAATTCCTTTCACATCTCTAAAGCAGAGTGCTTTGTTTTAGAGCCTGCAATCACTGAGAAGCCTCTAGGCTCACCCCAAAGGCCAGCAGGAGAGGGGAGGGAGAAAGGACTTACTGTCAATGAAGTTCACAACTAGTTTGTTCTTACTCCGAATCTTAACTATGCCTATTCCCCATCATACAGAACACAAATACTTCCTAAATACGTAACTTGACTGAGTTGATCATGTTTGCTCTCACAGATTAGCTCTTCATCCTCTAGTCTGCTCTGTGCTCTAAGATGCTGGAAGTATATTCTACAATGTAGTCTGTCTGCATCAGTGGGCTCCATTAAAATCTGTGTTCCATATAAGTGCAGCTAATGGGAAGGACTGACAGAAGATGCAGCTGATGGTTGATAATGTTGCCTTTGTCTCTCAAAGCCCACACTTCCTGTCCAGTGACTCTCTCGGTAGCTCTTTCATCATCCCACTGATGTACCTTATTCAAGCATGTGGGTTCCAAGGCTTCCTGCAGCTGCTAGCCTTTGTCATCTTTAATGCCAATAGGCAACCTCTATCGAATCCTTCTCCTTCGCTACCTTGAGATGAAGCTATGCCTAAGTTACAGTGCTGTACAGAACAGTAGCTTTCAGGCTGTACATTGCCCTGGGTGACTTCATTTTATAAAACAGCAGTATTCTCCATTTTAAGTTCAAATGATAAGACCTAACGACTCCACAACTTGTTAGTGGAAGTAAGGACCACCATCTAGCCAATATAAACCATGAGGTACAGATTGATAACTTATTTACAGAGTATTACAACAATCAACTTATCAAATCAGGACACTTAGGCATGTGGGGTTTTCTGACATTGTTTTGATTCATCGTCTGGAAACACCAAAATACATTGCCATAGTTTATGTAAAGGAGAGATATCGCACATTAGGATAGGGTGGCACTTGGCATCCTAACAGCAGACCATGTGCTTTATGTGTCACAGGTATGTGTCAGATGACAAATATCTGGTTGTCCTGGGCCTTCAGCATGCTTCACCTGCTTGACTCTACCCACTCAAACTAGGACTCCTACAGGCCCAGCTGTGTGTCTGAATTCAGCTAAGATTTATTATGAGAGATTTCAAGAGAAAAGAAAGCTATGTCTTTTTACCCCAGAGAAGATACTGACAGACCAAAGAAAGGATTTCTTTTTTTGTTTTGTTTTTTGTTTTCCGAGACAGGGTTTCTCTGTGTAGCCCTGGCTGTCCTGGAGCTCACTCTGTAGACCAGGCTCGCCTCAAACTCAGAAATCCACCTGCCCCTGCCTCCCAAGTGCTGGAATTAAAGGCATGCGCCACCACTGCCTGGCTAAGAAAGGGTTTCTTCCAAGTCCATCTTGGTGACCTCATCAGTTTATTGACATCACTTACAGGAACATAGCTGACTCCAGAGCAACTTCAATACCAGAAAGTCTCATCCTTCCTATTATTCTCTGTCTCACACACACACCCAAGACCCCAGCTAGCTCAGAATTGGTATACCTGGGGCAGAAGGGCATAGTGACAGAACTCTCAAGTGAGAGCATCCTGAACTTCCCCCTTGTTCTCCCAGAGAATGCTAGCCCTTCATCCATTACTATCAACACAGACTTAACTATTGACTTTTCCCTGACATTTTGGTGGAAGGACTGCAGGCCAAGGTTTTCTGTGGTCACCACAGCTGCTGCTGCTTCATCAGGATGGAGGTAATACCACAGGAGGAAATGACTTAACTACAAACATATCTAATCACCTGCAGTGCCTCCCTCTGCATCCTCATCTGCTCTCTGCTCTTGTCTTTAGTCAGGCTTTTTGAATCCTATAACCTGTTTAACCCTTTCAGAGCCATTTTAAAACCTGTGTAGGGAAAGATGACTTGGCAAGTTACAAGTACTTCCTGCTATTGGGTTACAACTGCTTCCAGCTCCAGGGGAATCTGACATCTCTGACCTTCAGGAGCACCTGTATTCATCTGCACATATACATGTAGCTTAAAAATCAGCATTTTTAGGGACTGGGAAAATGACTCAGTGGTTAAGAGCACTTACTACTCTTGCAGAGGACCGAGGTTAGGTTCCCAACACTCACATGGTGACTCATACCAACCATAACTTCAGTTCCAAAGGATCTGAATCCACTGAACTCTATGGGTGTCTACATACATGTGTTGCACATACATGCTCTCAGACACACACACAAACACACACACATATACACATAAATAGGTATTAAAATAAATCTTTTTTTTTTTTTTTTTTTTTTTTTTTTTGGTTTTTCAAGACAGGGTTTCTCGGTATAGTTCTGGCTGTCCTGGAACTAACTCTGTAGACCAGGCTGGCCTCGAACTCAGAAATCCACCTGCCTCTGCCTCCCAAGTGCTGAGATTAAAGGTGTGCGCCACCACCGCCCGGCAAAATAAATCTTTAAAAACCTGTAGAAGCCTATCTGTGTAGTCTATACCTTTAATCCTAGCATTCAGAAGGCAAAGGCAGGGGTACTCTCTGAGTTCAAGGCCAGCCTGGTCTACATAGAGAGTTTCAGGCCAGCCAGGGCTACATAGTAAGATCCTGTCTCAAATAAAGAAATCTTTGATGCCTAATCTTCAGTGCCAGCTTGACTTGATTTAGAGTCACCATGGAAACACGACACAGATGTTGCTATGAGGGTATTTCCAGAAATGTTTAACTGACGAGGGATGACCCACCCTGAGTGTGAGTGGAACCATTCTGTGAGCAGAGCGGTAGTAGCATTCCATCTGTCTCTGCTCCCTGACTGCAGATGTAATGTAACCAGCCACCTCACATCCCCACTCCTCTGCCTTTCCTTAAATGAAGGGCTGAATCCTGAGCCAAAATAAACAATTTCTAAATTGCTTTGGTCAGATATTTTATCAGGGCAATGAGAAAAACTAGCACAGTTTCATTATGTATAAAGTGTAATGTTGTCAGGCCTGAAAGTTAGTATTAGTAATTAAGGTTTGGAATAAAAGAAGCCTATTTGCAAGCCTTACTTCTTTGGGATATTGACAAGGGAATTTAGGGGGTGGCTGTGAGAGCAACAGAGCCTTTCTTGGCTCTGTTGTACTTATCTTAAGAGGCTAGCACCCCAGAAACTCAATGGCCACCAGTGCTAATCTAAGCCAGGGGCTTCTAGGAATTTGTCTCTTGAATTCAAAGAATGAAATCTACAGACCACAGAAGGTGAGTTTTAGAAAAGGAGCTTATATGGGGCTTAAAGGAAAGAAAGAAGACAGAAATCCTGTAGAGCAGGGCAGGGCCTCTGGCAGAGGAATAGCATTTAACCTCACTGCTCTAGAGTTAATTAGGCCTCAATAGGTGGGGGCAGGGGCGGAGGGACTAGCAGACCAGTTTTCATTCTTCATGGGTTTAGTCACTTCCTCATTGTGGTTTTCAGCGAAGAGTATTCTTTTAGGGAAAAGAGATAAGGAAGAACCAAACCCATTCCTAGCATCTCACCTCTGGCTGTGGTGAAACCAGAGAGACTTTTGGCTTAAGCACTTCCAGCATCTCTGGTGTCTGGCGAGGAAAAGGCTATAGGCATGTCAGTTTTTAGCCAAGAGAGAAACATCTTTTATCCAGAACTGCCTTGCCAATCAATGTCTATCTTCTGTTCTCATTGATATCAAAATACACTTTGAATGTACCAAATACACTGGTTCTGAAGCCTACCAAATAAATACTGTAATTCAGCCTAATTCATTACCTGCATGAAGTCAGAGAAACTGTAGGTGGTGTCGTTTGTATCAAGCTGTAAAGCTGTTGTGAAAATGGCTGTCTCCTTGTGTTGGTTTGTAATGAGAGGATTTCTTTTGACAGACACTTCATAGCTCAAACACAATAATCATGGTCCTGGTGAAAAAAAAATTATTTCAAACTATATAAAACAAAACAGAAAGAAATCAGTAAGTAGCCAGGCAGTGGTGGCGCACACCTTTAATCCCAGCACTTGGGAGGCAGAGGCAGGTGGATTTCTAAATTCAAGGCCAGCCTGGTCTACAGAGTGAGTTCCAGAACAGCCAGGGATACGCAGAGAAACCCTGTCTTGAAAAAAAAAAAAAAAAAGAAAGAAAAAAAGAAAGAAATAAATAATGAAAAAAAGAAATGAAGGAATAAAAAAAATAAATAAATAAGTAATGAGAAATGAAAAGGAGGTTATGACAATATTTTCTTTTGTTGCTTAGACACAGGATCTCACCATGTGACTCTGGCTGGCCTGGAACATGCTATGTAGACCAGGCTGTCCAAAATGCAGAGATCTGCTTGCTTCTGCCTTCCAAATGCTGAGGTTGAAATTGTGCACCGCCACATCTGGCTCCTTTTGGTGAAGACAACTAAAATGGATTTTTATATGAAAAAATTCTTGTATAGTAGGATAGGATTTTGTACTTAAGTGACTATGACAGTATAAAACTGCTGGTGTTAAGTGGGGCATGAGGGCTCCTGCTTGTAACCCCAACATTTGAGAGGCTAGAGCAAACAGCTTGTTGTTTCAGATCCTGAACTAGATAGTTCCAGACCCTATCCTGTGTGATAGTGCAACCTTTCATCCCAGCAGAGGGAGACAGAAGCAGGTGGATCTCTTGTGAGTCTGAGGCCAGACTAATCTACATAGAAACAGACCAGCCAGGGTTACACAGTGAGATCATCTCAATGGCCCTGCACTAACACCATAAACCACAGTCAAAGCTGCCCATAGGGAAGCTCAAGCAAGTGGCCATTTGAAATGCCATATGGAAGGTCCTTTCAAAAAGGAACTAGCTCTAAAACATCCTGATGTAGAAATTAAATTGGCAATAAGATATAATCACCCTGGGCATTAGATACTGACCTAAATCAGCATACAAAGTAAAGCCAGCTTCTGAGACCAGTTCACTGGGGGATTAGATAGACTCTGGAAATAATCTGTGTATTGTGAGGGAGAATTCCTGAAAAGAAGCTGTGTCTACAAAGTCTGATTGACTAACTAAAACCTCAATGCCTGGAGAGTTTGGAATGTTGCAGGTCTAGAACTTAATTAGAATCTAACTTAGGCACCCCCTAAGGAGTCTTTCATTGCCCATCACCTGTGTCATATCTAACATCCCCCTAAGCTGTTAAAAAGCCTTTGATCAGAACTTGACAGAACCCTATCTCCACCAAGGGACTAAACAGGCCACCAGAAACTGATAGCTTCTCACCTTTCCACCAATGTAGTTTTTAAATGCCTTAATTTATTACTTTCTTTGTTCTGTTATAAAAAGCAGTTTCATGAAACTGTTTCCACAGTGGACCATGCTATCTGGGGAGATCCAAATCTATGTTCCTGGGTCACGATCATTCATTTTTGGCTCCAGAATAAACTCTCTTCTTCCCTTTAGATGAGAGCTGGTTTTTGTGTCAACACTACTTGTGCCTTTTTGTACTTTACCTGAAGCTTAAAAACAGATCAAGTGCCACCTTTAGGATGCAACTAAGCAAGTCCTGACACATTCAGGACCACTATTTTTAACATTTTGAATCCCTTCTCTATGATCTTGATCTGAGCATTCTCAAAAGCATGTCTCCCATCATCCCTTCTTGATTTAAACTAAGTAACCCAGGAATATGCCCTCCTTATATGAGTATGTGTTTGTTGGCCAAATAAAGTCTCCAGGATTTTTTTGTTCAAGGAAGCAGTTTGGGAATAAACACTGTATGCTATTTTATCTCTTGGTGTGCTTTGCTTGTGTATGAGTGTGTTTGGGGGGGGATCAAATCCATGGCTTTATGCTAAGTGTATTAGTTACTATTCTCAGTGACATGACCTAATACCTGACAGAAACAACCTAAAAAGGTGTATTTTGGCTCATGATTCAGGATACAGAGCATCAGGGCAGGGAATGTGTGGTACCTGGTGACTCAACCATGATTTTGGAGCTTGGAGTATAACTCATTACATGCTGACAGATCAGGACACAGACTTTCTAATGGACCTGCAACTGGACCATAATCCTCAGACCTTCCCACCAGCAACCCACATTGGCCAACTAAGCATTACTACCTAAAGGTTACACTCCTAGTGATGCTAGCTGGGACCAAGTGTTCACATACATGAGCTGGGCATTTCACATTCAAACCTTAACACAACCACTGAGCAAACATTCCATCACTGAGCTACTTTCCCGGGCCCCTCTCACATCATTTTGTATGAGGACCATAGTTGGTCCTGCATCAATTATGTTATAATTGGTCCTACTAATACTTGCTGGGTACTTTTGCACAGTAATAAGCAAGTGCTTATAGTAGTAATAATAAATAAATGGTAAGTGATAATTTTGAGCATGTATTTAAGAAGTTCTAATTTTATTTCACTGGAAATACAAGTAAATCCGGTTCTCATCATCGGGTGTGTTGTTTTTAAGTACACATATCATTTCTTTGCATCACTTCTCTGATCAGCCTCTTTGGGCCATATGCAAGTCTCTTTGTTCTCAGCTTATCACCTTCTAATCCCAATTTTGTTATTTACAAGTTGGTTTTATTTATTTATTTATTTATTTATTTATTTATTTATTTTTGGTTATTCGAGACAGGGTTTCTCTGTGTAGTCCTGGCTGTCTTGGAACTCACTCTGTAGACCAGGCTGGCCTTGAACTCAGAAATCCGCCTGCCTCTGCCTCTACAAGTTGGTTTTAGCCGGGCAGTGGTGGCACACGCCCTTAATCCCAGCACTTGGGAGGCAGAGGCAGGCGGATTTCTGAGTTCCGAGGCCAGCCTGGTCTACTGAGTGAGTTCCAGGACAGCCAAGGCTATACAGAGAAACCCTGTCTCGAAAAAAAACAAAAACAAAAAACAAAAAAACAAAAAAACAAACAAAAAAACAAAACAAAACAAAACAAAAAACAAGTTGGTTTTATTTTTGAAACAGGGTCTCTCTATGAAGCCCCAGCCTGGAGTTCTGTGTACACCAGTCTACTGGTAATTGTTATCTACAAATTTAATGAACATTCCTCCTTGATTTTTCATAGTAAACCATTTATGAAAATATTTAATTAATAAAGCCATAGAGTTTTTTAAAAGGCTAAAGAGTTATATTTTAAAACAAGTTATATGATCACCTACCATCCTTACCTTTTAATATCCATCAAATACCTCTTAAAAATAAAGATATAGAGCCACATTATTTTCTTGCTCTATTTCTATAGCAATGGCAGTGATGAATAGCAATGAGTACATAGCCAAGCTAACTTGTTTGTTTGTTTGTTTGTTTGTTTGTTTCGAGACAGGGTTTCTCTGTGTAGCCCTGGCTGTCCTGGAACTCACACTGTAGACCAGGCTGGCCTCGAATTCAGAAATCCGCCTGTCTCTGCCTCCCAAGTCTCCCAAGTGCTGGGATTAAAGGAGTGCGCCACCACCGCCCGGCTGAACTAGGTTCTGATACATGCTA
The DNA here is from genome assembly GCF_011762505.2 of Arvicanthis niloticus. Taxonomy (NCBI): domain Eukaryota; kingdom Metazoa; phylum Chordata; class Mammalia; order Rodentia; family Muridae; genus Arvicanthis; species Arvicanthis niloticus. The sequence goes on from NW_023046309.1 coordinate 15,469, forward strand.
TGTACACATTTTACCAGTGAGCTGTGCTCCTGGTCCCTCCAAAACTGTCTAAGGGAATGAATGAGAACATAGCTCAGTCTTACTACACACCTGTATGACATGTTTGGTTATATACCCAAAACAAAAATTAAAAAGCCAACTGTCTGCAGTAGGTATTTTACAAATTATTTTATTTTATTTTATGTGTATTGGTATTTTGCCTGCATGTATAGATGTGTGAAGATGTCAGACCCCTGGAACTGGAGTTACAGGCAGTTGAGAACTACCATGTGGGTTCTGGGAATTGAACTCAGGTTCCCTGGAAAAGCAGTCAGTGATCTTAACCATATTGAGCCATCTCTCCAGCCCTGGTATTATTTTAAATTTTAATAAGGGAGAAGAATCGATCCTCCTTATAACATACTTAGGCACATATTTATTTGTTCATCACAATATCGAGGGTCAAGCAAACCTGGTACATGCTAGGCAAATGCTCTACTACTAAGCCATATACCTGCATAACACCCTATTGTTACTTCTTAATTTTGAGACAGAATCTTTATAAGTTGTTCTTTTAATTTGTTTCTCTGTTGTTCTGATTAAATATTGATCAAAGGGGGCTGAAGAGATGGTATAGTGGTTAAGAGCACTGGCTGCTCTTCAAGAGGACCAGGTTGGCTTCGAGTTCAGAGATCCATCTGCTTCTGCCTCCCAAGTGCTGGGTCTAAAGGTATGTGCCACCATGACCAGCAAGTTTTCATAAAGACTTTTCATACATTCTTGGATTTGAATAACCCATCCCTACCTTAGCCCCTCTCCAGTTCACCTGTCCCACCCCTGTTTAAACCTTTAACCTCCAGTATTGTCCCTTGCTGACTTTTATATCACATGTCCTGTCCTACTATCTTCAAACCCCTTACAGTCTTTTTTGTTGTTGCTACTGTTGTTTTGTTTTGAGATTGGGTCTTACTATGTAGGCTTGGCTGACCTGGAACTTGCTACAAAGCAAGTAGACTAGGCTGGCCTCAAACTCACAGAGATCTACCTGCCTCTGCCTCCCAAGTGCTGGGATTAAGGGCCTGTGTCTGGCATACAGGGGATTGAACCCAGGGTTTTGGACGTGCTAGGTGAGTGCATTACCACTGAGATACATCCTCAGCTCCAGCTTTATTTTAATATTTACATTTATTTATTACTTATACACACACACACACACACACACACTTACACACACACACACACACACACACACACACACACACACACAAATGCACTGATCAGAGAACAACTTGCAGGAGTAATTTTTCTCCTCCTACCATAGGTGATAGGAATTGAACTCAGGTCATCAAGATGGACAACAAACATCTTTATCTACTGAAGCACCTTGCCAGTCCAAACTTTTAGCTTTGTGAGGCTTTGTTTGGTGAGCCATTCTAACTTAAAGTCTTTGTTTCCTCGTGAATTATAATAGTGAGTTTTTGTTCTTATTCCTTAGCTTCCTACACCCCTGTCTACCACCTTTGCAGCAAAGGCTGGGTCAGTAGAGAGTGCTTGGAATGCAGAGGCTTCCTTTGCTTCCGCTGTGTTTTGAAAACACACGTTTTCATTTAGAAAGAAGCATTTATATTTCTTTCAAACTGCTTTCTCAATGCAAGAGGGGACTATACACTATCATCCCTAACATCTTGTAGCATCTTCTGAACAGGCTCCATCACCTGTTGCTAAGCTGTCTGATTCTGGGGACAGACTCCCTCCTCACTGAAGTCCAGTTCAAGATCGCCTGTTGGAGCGATTTCATCCAGGCTCTAGAAGACAGTAAGTATCATACCCTGTTCCACCCTGGGCCACTTAGCCACTCTCCCCATAGCCTTCTTATTCTTCTTATTCATATTTACAGCATTCTTGGGCTAGGCAGGGCTCTTGAAACATATTAGGTGACCCTACACCACCATGATCCTCTCAGAATATGGGGTCACGTCTCTCATGCCCTTCTTGTTACTATGGCTTGGTTGTCTGCTTTGAATCACATGCAACAGTGCCTCCAGCATTGTTTTTGGTCTTTGTCTAATGGATTTTGCTCAGGATTGTTTTGCCTAATTGGGATATATGTTATGCTTCAATATGAATTTTAGGGTTTTGTTTTCTATTTCTGTGAAGAATGGAATTGCAATTTTCATTTTTCTTAAAGATTTATTTTATTTTATTTATTTTTTAAGGTTTATTTATGAGTACACTGTAGTTGTCTCCAGACAAACTAGAAGAGGGCATCAGATCCCATTACTGATAGTTGTGAGCCACCCTGTAGTTGCTGGGATTGAACTCAGGACCTCTGGAAGAACAGTCAGTGCTCTTAGCTACTCAGTCATCTCTTCAGCCCCAGAATTGGAATTTCTAAAATGATATTTTTTGATAATTTCATACAAGCAGTATAATTTGATCATATCTACCCCCATTACTCCACCTTTAGTAACCCTGAATGAAGGTTTTCCCCCAACTTCAGGTCTTCTTGATTTTATTTATTGAGAGAAGGTGGGGAACATATAAAGTTGGGTGGGTATGGTGGTGGGAAGAATCTGGGTGGAGTTGAGGGAGAGAAAAAATAATCAAAATATATTGTATGAAAAATTATTTAAATTAAAACAAAACAAAACCATGAAGTCTTAGCCAGGCAGTGGTGGTGCAAGCTTTTAATCCCAGCACTTGGGAGGCAGAGGCAGGCAGATTTCTGAGTTCGAGGCCAGCCTGGTCTACAGAGTGAGTTCCAGGACAGCCAGGATTACACGGAGAAACCCTGTCTCAAAAAACAAAAAACAAAACGAAACAAAAACAAACAAACAAACAAACAAAAAAACCCATGAAGTTCAATGTGTGCTGCCCATATTCACATGGGTATGGGCCCATCCACTGGAATATTAGCAACATACCAGTAGCCACACCCTCCACCGGTAGCCATCTACTGCAGATGGCTCTTCAGCTAGTTTTGAGACCTTATGCTGTAGAGTGAAAAATTATAAAGGCCATTTTATGAAATATGTGTAGATTTCTTTGCCCTTAGACCTGAGCAGAAAAGTGCAGATTCCAGAACGAGGAACTGAAAATAAGATTTCAGGCCTTCACTTTTCCTGGGGCACATTCCGGGAGGAGGACACTGCCCCTGAATCAAGCCTCAAGCAGTAGGCCTACCTATGGGTGGGAGAGGCCCAAGGCAGGAAGACACATTCCTGACTACAGATAAAGATGCTGCCACCTAGGTGGGGCTATAGCCAGAAGATAGTTAATCTGAAATAGTTGGTAATGGCAGGATAGGACACAATGACATGATAAAAACCACATTTTTGAGAAGAATGCAGGGTGATTTCCACATGACACTAACCATTCAGGGTGAGTTTCTCTGGAATGTTTCGCTATTCTTATGTTATGTATCCTTGGCAACCTCTCACCCCCTCCCCACTCCCCTGGTTTGTGGTTTTTCCCTTTAAAACCCTCCACGGACTAGATGTTGCGGTCGGACCCTACTCCTGAGTGAGTGTGTAGTCAGAACGCTGGCTGCCAGCTCTTTTCCCTAATAAACCTCTGCTGATTGCATCCAGGTATGGTTTCTTGTGATCTTTGGGTGGTCGTGATTTCCTGAGACTTGAGGAAGGGTCTCCCGAGTATGGGGGGTCTTCAGTGCTACCCTTTTCATCCATGCTGGAATTTGATCAGGCTTTGTCTTGCGCAGATGTGGTGCAGTTACCACAGCTGCTATAATGTATAAATGAATGGCCACCCTGTGTCTAGAGGACAGCACCTCACAGCACACGTACATTTCTTCTTCTTCTTTTTTAGATTTATTTATTTCATGTATGTGAGTACACAGAAGAGGGCATCAGATCTTATTACAGATGGTTGTGAGCCACCATGTGGTTGTTGGGAATTAAACTCAGGACCTCTGGAAGAGCAATCAGTGCTCTTAGCCGCTGAGCCATCTCTCCAGCCCACACTTCCATTTCTTTCTGGCCCCTTTTGACTGATGTTCCCTGAGTCTGATGAGGGAGTTAATCAGATGTCCTGTTTAGGGCTGAGCACTCAGTAGTGACGAATTCTCAACCCTTTGGCCAGTTACGCGTGTCTGCGCCGACTACTGCCCAGTTCAAAAGAGAAGCTTCTCAGGGACATTGAGAGCAGCAGTAGTTTATGCGGTGAATTTCTGCCAAAGCAATACTCAGCTGAAAAAAGTTGTTAGGTCCTCCTGGTCCTCCTGGTCCGAGCAGGTTCCACATAGTAGCAGAGAGGAGGATGGACATCATTTGTTTCAGCAGCCTCACTATGGAAAGTGGCACATGGTGAAGGGAAAAGTTGTAAGATATTTCCTGTTTCCCAGAATTCCTGCAGTCCGCTGTGGAATGTATGCCCAGTATGTATGTCACTTTCATTTGTTTTGTTTGAAGCACAGTCTCACTGTTTAACCCTGGCTGTCCTGTCTCTGTAGACTAGGCTGACCTTGAACTCACAGAGACCCACCTGCCTTTGCTTCCCAAATGCTGAGGTTAAAGACATGAAACATCATACCTGGCCCTCTTCATTTTATTCTTGTGTGTACTTGTGTGTATGTATTAGGGGTATGTATGTGCGCATACATGGTGAGGCCAGAGGTCAATACCGGATGTCTTCCTCATTACTCTGTATTGTTGATCTGGCTAGCCTTGCTAGCCAGCGTGTCCCAGGGTTCTCCTGTGCCTCACAGCACTGAGAACACAGGGATACACCAAAGCATGTAGCTTCACATGCATGATGGGTATATGAATATATGTTGTCACCTCATACAGCAGCCACATTACTGTCCTGGTCATCAGTCCAGCCCCCAAGTTATTTCTTTAAGATTTTGTGACTAGAGCTGTTTTCGAGACTTGGCTTTCAGCATGTTTGTATTAGAATATGGAAAGGTTACTGATTCTTGTGTGTTGATTTTTGTAACCTGATTGTTTGCTGAAGATGTTTTCAATTCTAAGAGTTTTCTGGTAGAATCTGTGGGTCTCTTAAACGTAGGCTGGGGATTGTTTGACATGTTCTGTTCCTGTTTGTATCCATTTTATTTTTTTCTGTCTTACTGTTCTAGACAAGACTTCAAGTACCATATTATGTAAGAGAACAGGAAGTGAACACTTACTTTGTTTCTGATCTTAGCACAAATGCTTTGAGTTTTCCCCCTAATGTTGTCTATAGGTTTGTTTTCTATATATTTGCTTTTTTTAATCTTCTAATTATTTTTCAAATGTATTGTGTGTTTGTGTCCATGACACACTACAGTTAACAGAGGACAGCCGGCAGGAGTCAGTTTTCTCCATCCACCAGGTGGGTCCTCAGAATGGAACTCAGGTCAGGCTTAGTAGCAGGCAGCCTTTCTTATTCAGCCATCCCACTGGCCCCCATTTCATTATTATTATTACCTTTTTGTGATGTTGAGGATCAAATCAAGGGTCTCGTTGATGCTCTCCCACTAGGGTCCATCTCAGTCAAGAGCACTTAATTCAGTCCCGCTTACCCAGCTCATGCTGTCTACCCCATTTTCATCCTAAACACTCATAAGCCATCCATCTAATCATCTGTTCCAGAATTTTGCCAAGAAAAAGTGGCCATGGGTTGATTGTTTTTTTCTTTTTAGAAAATGAAGGCATTTGTCCCTTTCAGTCATTCAGTTCCTTCTGCTTTTCAAGTGCTGGTCCTCCCTGCTCTGATCAACTGCTCTTCTGTTTGTTTTGTTTTGTTTTTTGTTTTGAGACAGGGTTTCTCTGTGTAGCCCTGGCTGTTCTGGGACTCAGCTGTAGACCAGACTGGTCTTGAACTCAAACATCTCCCTGCTTCTGCCTCCCTAGTGCTGGGATTAAAGGTGTGTGCCACTACCGCCAAGCCATTTCAAGTTCTTTAAGCAAAGCAGACAGGTAAAATTTTGCCAGAGCTCTGCATGCTCTCCCATCCTTCCCTCCTCACGGTGCAGGCCTCACCTTCGGATCTGAGGAAGACTATTTGTGATGGGAGAGGAAAGCCCAGTAGGAGCTGATTAATTTTGCTTCCGTCTGTCATCTGTCATTATGGCACCTTCTATTCCTTGTCAGTCTTGCTTGCAACATCAATTTTCCTGACATTTATATGTATTGCTAAAAATGCCATTAGTATAAGCTTGTACTTCTGGAGTAGCCTACTTAATGCATTATAGTCAGTTTGATAAAGAGCTTACATTTTATGTTTAATTGCATCATTTATGCAAGTTGAAATCTTAAGAAGCCATTCATAGTCACCTAGTTCCGTGGGGATCTTCAGTCAGCCACTGCAGAGATTATGAACCACATTTTTGGTGTTTAATTTCTTCTTTACCCTCCCCAAGTTCTCTTTGTGTGGCTTGTTCTTGGGTTATAACTGTGAGTCAGTATCTGCCTTGAAGGCACTAACATCTAGTTGCCAGATAGTTATGTCAGTAAACAAGACAGTGAAGAAGAAAAAACCAGTGTGGTGTGTGATACAGGAACTTCTGGGAAGGCAAGAACCAGGAGGGTTTGTTCTCACTGTAGGGGACAAGTGAATGTGTGGCCAGAAAACCTGTGGAGCCTGGGTCTCAGGTGGCCCAGGCTGGCCTTGAACTCTCTGTGTATCCAATGATGACTTTGAATTTCGGATCCTTCTACCTCCACCTCTTGAGTGGCCCATCGGGTAAGGATATCTAAAAAGATGGATAGGTACAAAACAAGCAGATAAGATAGAAAAGCTGTTTCAGACACACAAAAAGGTTTTGTTGTGTGCAGGAAACAATGAGGAAATAGTAATGCTGAGAGTGTAAGGTGGCGTTAGAGAGATGGGTTAAGAACACTTGCTGCTGATGGGGCTGGAGAGATGGCTCAGAGATTAAGAGCACTGACTGCTCTTCCAGAGGTCCTGAGTTCAATCCCCAACAGCCACACGGTGGCTCACAACCATCTGTAATGGGATCTGATGCCCTCTTCTGGTGTGTCTGAAGACACCAACAGTGTACTCATATACATTAAATAAATAACAGTGACTCACAATCATCAGAGTGATTCACAATCATCTACCACCCCAGGAGAACAATACAAAGAATAAGTCTGTTGCCAGATGTGTTTACCACCAAAAAGCCAGTGTTAATCCTACAGATGTGAGGACAAAGGTCACCAATTCAAATCATGGCCAAATTAAGGCCAGCTGTTTTATTTGGGTACATGGGTTGTATCTCTCTGAGTCAGGGTTTATGTGTTTTTATAGTTCAGGAATAGAGGGCTTCCAAGTGGATTTGGCAAGCAAGTAAAAGGGGTTTACAGAAGCAGAACACAACATAACAAGTTGGTAACAACCTCCTGAAGGTGTGGTTGAATAGACAGTACAGAACCATTTGTAGTTAAGGTTACAGGTTAGGGCATAGAAATAGAGATTTAATCGTAAGTAGGAATGAACCTAGTTTGTCTTCTAAATAACAACACAGGGACTTACGTTTATTTATAAGGATTTATCTCACTTGTTCCCAACCAGCTCTTATAACTTATTAACCTGTTAGTTCTTCATTCTATAAAAGTAAATTTAAAAAATCTATCAGTGAATTAATACGTTGATTAGGTCAGATCCCTCATGATCTAATTGCCTGCCAATGATTGGAGACACTAGATGGGGCCAATTCTTACCTTTTGGCCATGATCGAGCCTTTTGAAGACTATTTCATACCTATGTCTAGCGGCCTTAAACTAGTAATTCTCTTGCTTCAGCCTCCTGCATGCTGGAGTTACACATGTATGCACATCATGGTGGTTAGTCTTGTGGCTCTTTAGAGAGAAATAATATTTCTTTTCTTCTACAAGTTAAACCCCACAACAATGTACATGTTTTGTATTAATTGATTCACAGAATTAGCATATCTTGATATTATCTGAAGATCCCATGATATTTTGCATTCTATGAATCTCAAAAGGATTATTTCACAGTTAACATATTTTTGTTTCTTTGCTTGCTTGTTTGTGACAGGGTATTTATTACTAGGCAGTAACATTTTTCATTATTATTGCATTTATTTATCTATCATCTATCTATCTATCTATCTATCTATCTATCTATCAATCAATCATATCTTTGTATAAGGAGTTGGCTGCATGGATGTCAGGGGACACTTCACTGGCCCAGCAGGGCTTCTCCTGGACAAAGGGAGGGGTTTTACTTTGCAAAGAAAAGGACTCCAACTGAGAGTGGCCTTTGTTACACATAGAAAGCTTAGCTCTAGGCAGAATGACCAATAAAGAAATCCTTGTGTTAGTCCTCCTCTAAATAACACTCCTAGAAAGGAAGGAATATGGAAGTTTAAGCTGACTAGGAAATTACATTACAGAATTTACTGATTTACTGATGGTGGAAAGTAAGCTGATAACATCAGGAGATGATAAATTTGTGCGAGTTGCAAGTCAGCCCGGGCTACACATCGAGACCTACACAGTGAGACCCTATCTCAACAACAAAACAAAACTATGATTTTATTTGCTTGTTGCTTTTTGGGTTTATTTGCTTGTTTTGTTTTTGTTTTTGTTTTTGTTTTTGTTTTTTTTGAGATGTGGTCAGCTCCCCAAGTAGCTAGGACTATAGGACTTTTTTTGTTTGTTTGTTTTGGTTTTTTTTTTGTTTTGTTTTGTTTTGTTTTTTGAGACAGGGTTTCTCTGTGTAGTCCTGGCTGTCCTGGAACTCACTCTGTAGACCAGGCTGGCCTCGAACTCAGAAATCCGCCTGCCTCTGCCTCCCAAGTGCTGGGATTAAAGGTGTGTGCCACCTTAATCCCGCCTGGCTGGGATTAAGGTTTAATTAACTGCTGAATGCCTGAGTTTCATCTCCAATCCTTTCCTCTCTCTCTTCTCACCCTTGTTCTTTTTTTTTTTTTTTTTTTTTTTTTTTTTTTTTGTCAACACCATTGTCTTTTTAGTCCTTCTCCTCCTCCTCTTCTTCTTCCTCCTCTTCCTCCTCCTCGTGCTAGAGATCAAACAAACCCTAGAGTATTATTCGAGCTAAGCAAGCACTCGTGAGTGACCTACTCTTTTTTGCTGTTGTTTGCTCTTTCTCTTTCTGAGACCGTGTCATCTATAACCATGGCTGAACTTAAATTCACTGTGTAGCTGACAGAAACTGTGAACCACTCATCCTCCTACCTCCACCTCCAGTGTGCTGGGATTATAGGTGTGTGCCACAGTGTGAAGCCTTGTAGCTCTTGGTGTTCTGAAGCAAGGGCTCCTGTTCTCCCAGTGTGAAAAGTAAGAAGGCTCAGCAGGTAAAGGTACAGCCTGGGAAGGCTGGAGACCCGTGTTCGATCCCCACATAGAGGTGAAAGTAGAGAACTCACACTTAAAAGTTGTGTTCTGAGGCTGAGGAGATGGCTCAGTGGTTAAGAGCACTGACTGCTCTTCCAGAGATCCTGAGTTCAGTTCCCAGCAACCACATGGTGCTGGAGTTACTGGAGTGGTTACTAGAGTATTCCTGTTCTATGAGATCCAACACCCTCATATACATGTAAGCAAAACACCAATGCATACAAAGTTAAAATTAAAAAAAAAATAGTTGTCTTCTAACCTCCATATTCATTTTGTGCCATGCCACCGTCTACACACACACACACACACACACACAGAGGGGTGGGGAGAGGAGGAAGAGAAGGATAAAAAAGAGGTACACATACATAATAAATAAATATTTTTTAAAAAGAATGTTACAAATGTGAGGGTTCTCTTCAATGGCACAACCCTCTATAGTAATGGCAGCTGCTTTCCCTATGGCCCACTTATGACTGCATCTTTTAACTCATATCTTTCTGCTGTTTCTCACTGAAGAACTGAGACCAATGAACAGGAACCATATACAGTTTAGACGTCACACTTTTTTAAAAAGATTTATTTATTTTATATATATGTGAATACACTGTCGTTGGCTTCTGACAAACCACAAGACGGCATCAGATCCCCTTACAGATGGTTTTGAGCTACCTAATGTGGTTGCTGAGAATTGAACTCAGGACCTTTGGAAGAGCAGTCAGTGCTCTTAACTACTGAGCCATCTCTCCAGACCAAGACACTGTCTTAAAACTTATTCCACCATACAGTGTAGTCCAGTCATTGGTTTTTGTTTTGTTTTGGTTTTGAAACAAGTTCTCACTGTGTTCCTAGAATGTGCTGTGTACACCAGGATGGTCTTTATTCCTGCCTCTGCCTCCAAAGTCCCGGGTCTAAAAGCACGCACTACTACCCCTACCCACCCCCTCCCACAAGTCTATTGCTTTTTAATTCATCTAAACTCAAAATTTTAGAATGCAGCCAGAGTGTTTTTCATAATGTACTGTAAATGGCCTCCAGCCTAATTCCCCTAATTCCCCTAGATAGTCTTTTTCCCTCTGAAGCCTCAGGAGCTGTGTCTTTACCAACCACAGTTCTCTCATCGCTCTGTTCTGGTCTTCTGAGCTCTGATCAGAATGGCCTCATTAGCTCTGCTTCCCATATTTAGGTCTTCTCTACCCTGAAAACACCCTACATTCTTTCTGAAAACCCAGTCCAGAACCTAAGTACCTTGTGTTTGAGTTTATCTCACTCCTGGTACCATGTGATGGAGTTTACACTGTGATAATCCCACTCCTGGTACCACTTTTCTGTGTTCACTACTTTTCTTTTTACAGACACAGGATGCTTCATCAGTTTAAGGAAGGAAGGGCTTTTCCCCAGTCCTGGTTGGAAAGGTATGGTTGCAAGAGCCACTCTGCCTGTGAACATAGGACTCAGAGTCAGCCATCACATCTGTCACCAGGAAACCAGACGGGAATGCCTGGGCTCTGATGGCTTCTTCCTCTGTCCCTGTTTTATTCAGTGTTGGTCATTCTTTTTCTCTTAAACCTTCCTGAAAAAAAATCCTCACAGACACACCCAGAGATACATTTCCCAGATTCTAGATCAAGTCAAGTGGACAATGAAAATGAACCATCACAGGCTGCTGGCAGAAACTCACCAGTAAACTGACGTCTTGTGAGTTTTTCCTCTGAAATGAGGATAAAGCTGTGCACATAAAAGAGGTAAATACAAAATGTTGTTTTTATAACACAAAAAGATGCCATGTCTCTACAGAGGCAGAAAGTGACTAGAACACAAGTTTCTTGATCCTGAAACTTCTCCTCTAGCCCAGTTTGTACTCAAGACTTAGAACACAAGTACATTATGACAAATTTTAAAATGTACACTTCCACAGTGTATTCAGCAATTTAAAGCAAATGGAACAGGAGAAGCACTGAGATAATACTGAAAATTGTAAAGTCAGTAGAATAGGCATAGACATCAGAAAGCTGCAGGACATAGGACATGGTAATGAGAAGCAGGTAAAGGGAAGAGAACAAGTCAAAGCAAATGTACTTCATAGGGCGTGGGAGCTGATCTCCCTGCCAAGGTCCTTGGCTGTGTTGTACTGAGAAACACTCACTTATAAAGAAAAAAGACTAGAAATGCATCAAGATCCGTAAGGAAGGAAGACAAGCATGAGGGGTTGGTGTTCCCATGGATACGCAAAGCTATTTGATTGATGGGTTGGTATGAAGAAACCTAGGCAAAGGCCCTTTTCTCTTTCTTCCAGTGATTGTGTCTGAACACTTCTTCGAAAGAGACTCAGGGGTTGAAGGGATGTTGAATGATGGTAAACTGAGCCAGCATGGGTTATTTGATTTGATGCTTTTTCATTTCATTTTTAGTTACTTGTTTAGACAGGGTTGACAGGGTATCATGTATTTTAGGATGGCTTTGAGCTTCCATGATAGAGGACAATTCTGATCCTCTCACCTTTACCTCTCAAGATCTGGTATTGCAGGACTGTGCCACCAGTGTTTGGTGGACCTTTTATTATTGTATTTAGTGTGTGCATGCACACACCGCTGCATCTCAGCACATGTGAAGCTCAGAGGGAGTCTTGGGAGTTGGTTGTTTCCCTCCATTATAAGGGATCTCAGGAATCGAACTTGAATCCTCTGGCTTGTCAGAAAGCATTTTTATCCACTGAGTATCTCAATGACCCAAGTGATGCATTTTTGTCTATTTGATTTTTTTTCAATGGTTGTGGGGGTGACTGTGTGATCATATATGGCTGTGAATGGGTAAATGTCCACAGTGACCAGAAGAGGAGCTTGGGATATCCGAAAGAACAACAAACGTGCCAAACTTCTCTCAGACCACTTGATGCACATTTTAAAAAGGCGTCTGTCTCTCTCCCTCCCTCCCTTTCCCTCTCTTTCTCTCTCTCTCTCTCTCTCTCTCTCTCTCTCTCTCTCTCTCTCTCTCTCTTACACACACACACACACACACACACACACACACACACACACACACCTTTAATTCTTAGCAAATCAAGGGAACTAGGGGGAGCCAGAGAGCTAGCTGCTTAGGATATGCTTTAGGGCCCAAGCAGCTTCCTGAGGTTGACCTGTTACTCTTTGTTAATCACCTTGGGAAAGAAACAGGATTTGAAAGTCACTGATGTGTCCAAAGCAAATACCATACGTTTTGTTTGTAGCTGTGTCTCACAATATGGAGAGAGTCATAGTTAGGGTCTTGGGAAATTATGTGAACTGCGTTGCAAAGATAAATCAAAATACTCCATCTAGATAATTGAGCATTACACTGGAGGTTGAGACACCTGGACAGAACAGTTTTTCAATAACCAATCCTTTGTCAAACTGACTTTTCAGACAATCAAGTCCTACTTCCTTTTAAAAGACTTTTTTAAAAAAAGTGTATTGTGTACAACGGGGGAGGGGAGGGGAGGCTCGTGTGTGTGCCACAGCCCGTTTCCTGCTGAGCCAGTTCTACTTCTTGTCTGTGTAATGAGTGACATAGAAGATGTCCAGTAGGTGCTAACTGACTGAGCCAAGCATGTAGGCCGCCAACCTCTCTCTAGCTCTTACCTTTTATTTCCACATAGTACAGGCTAGGCCTGAGCTCAGAATCCTCTGCCTAAAGTCCTTGAGATTTATTTTAAATCTCTTTTGTTGTTGTTGTGGGTTTTGTTTTTTTGTTTTTTTTTTGTTTTTTTTTTTGATTTTTTATTTACATTTCAAGTGTTATCCCCTTCCCCCTTTTTAAATCTTTTTTGAGTTCTTTCTCACCTCTTATCAGGAGGAAGGAGAGATCTAAGGAATACAGTTTGAAGCTAGTGCCCATCTGAGTTCATGGGGAATTTCCATCGACAATTATTCTGTAATGTCCTCAAGCACTTTGGAGGGACAGAAGAAAAATCATAAGGAACTTATTAACTGAACAGGGTCCTCACGATGACTAAGAACACATTGTTCAGTGTGAGTTTAGCGTCTGATGTCTTTTTAAAAAGTTATTAAAGTGAGTCCTTGCAAAGTAAACTTACATATAACAATTAGTGTAACTGTGTGGGGCAGTGGGCTGTGAGAAGCAGCTGGGTGCTTGGTCGAGCAAGAGTTTAGAACCCAGAACCTTTATCGGAAGGCAGGAGTTCAGCTCTGCTCCCAGGCCCTGGTTCTTTTCATTTAGCTTCAGCCCTTCAACAATCACTCCCACAGAGAGGTCTAAGGCCAACAGACATGAGGAACAGGCCTCAGGCCCTAGAGAGATTTACATACTAATGAGGTACCTGAAGGCCAGAGGGTGGAGTCAATTAAGCATACTTCCCTAGCCCCTCCCCCCTCTCTCCCTGCTATTTAACTCAGGTCCGCCCTGGGTTTTTTTTGGGGGGGAGGGTGCATCCAGATCCATCTACCATCTACCATCCACCATGACATTAAAGCCTGTAAAAAACCCATGGACTTTCTCTTGTCGTTGGGGCTGCGCTGTGAGGAGCTGTGGAGAGGCCTTTAGTGAGCCACAGCAGCCGGGCCTAACTTCCCCCTGGAGGAACCCAGAGCGTTCCCAGCAGCCAACTACCAACAGCTGGAGGAACCCTCAACGATCTCCAGCCATATTACCTACATAACTGCACATGTAGTTAAAGTCCAGAATGTTACTAGAGACTAGAGGTATTGTAGACTTTTGGGGAAATTCCTTTTTGTAAATGGGGAATTTTTTTTGTCTGTTTGTTGTTTTATTTGGAAGTTTGCGTGAGACAGGGTTTTACTAATATAGGACTGGCTGGCCTGAACATGTAGACTAGGCTGGCCTTTAACTCACACAGATTTGTCTGCCTCAACTTCATGGATGATGGGATATGTGCTACCAAGCTTAAAAATGATTTTTTTTTAGCATATATGGTGAAAAATTCTTACGAAGTCTCTCTCCAAGAGCAACGGATTAATACTGTTGTGAAAACAGTCAGTCTTGGCGATGTGCATGGCCTTTCTCCATTGAGAAGATCCAAAGGAAAAGGATTCCCATGGACAAGAAGTTGGTTCTTCCCTTTAGCGAGGGGGTCAGGTTGTACATCTGAGTGCAATGAACTAGAGCCTGGGCTGTTGTAGGACAGGATCATGGCCAGGAGCATAGTCAGTAATAAAGGGAGGCCAGAGAGGACTGACAGTGAAGTCTTGCCTGCTTCCCTTCAGGAATGCAAGGTGAAGTTCAAACCAGCAGTTAACCCTCGCCTCTTCTCTATTATATTTCCCATTTGTAAATAATTGTCTGAGGTCCTCTTCTGACCTTTATGGATACCTGGTAGGCACATGGCACATATACATTCATGCAGACAAAACACGTGTGTGTGTGTGTGTGTGTGTGTGTGTGTGTGTGTGTGCGCGCGTGCGCTCTCGCATGTGTGCATGCATGCAATTCTTTTGTTTTGAGACAGGGTTTGTCTGTGTTGTCATGGCTGGCCTAAAACTCACTCAGTAGACCAGTGACCTTGCCGTTCCAAGTGCTTGGCTTAAAGATGTGCACCAGCTCCATAGCCAAGAGACCTTACTACTCTTGCAGAAGATTTTGGTTTGGTTCCCTGCACCCACATGGTGGTTCATAACTGCCTGTAACTCCCCCTTCAGTAGATCTGAACTCTACTGGTATTGTACATACATGGGGTATAAACACACTTGGATAGTACATCCACATAAAATTAAAAAGAAATCTAAAAACAAGTTATGTACACATAAGATAATAAATACGTCTTTTCAAAATTATTTCTTTGGACACTGTTAGTCCCAGCACTCAGGCAGCAGAGGCAGGTGGATCTTTGAGTTCGAGGCCAGCCTGGACCACACAAAGAAACCCTGTCTTGAAAAACAAACAAGCCGGGCGGTGGGCACACCTTTAATCCCAGCACTTGGGAGGCAGAGGCAGGCGGATTTCTGAGTTCGAGGCCAGCCTGGTCTACAGAGTGAGTCCCAGGACAGCCAGGGCTACACAGAGGAACCCTGTCTCGAAAAAACAAAAAAAAAAACAAAAACAAAACAAAACAAAAAAACAAAACAAAAAAAAAAAACAAAAAAAAAAAAGAAAGAAAGAAAGAAAAAGAAAAACAAACAACAAAACAATAAAATCTGGTCCTACTGTAGCCACATGTTTGCTTGTATATTTATCTAGAGGCAGGACTGCTTTGTATCTCTGGCTGTGCAGACCAGTGGCCTCCAACTTTCAGCCTTTAGCTCTCTGGTGATGCTCCAGCCTCTGCTTTCGGAGGGCTGGGACTATACACCCGTGCCACTGTGATTTGTGTTAATCATGTAGCGACTGAAGGGAAAGGCTGGTGAAAATAAGGACTCTTGTGCTGTCTTTTCCCTTCCATCCCCGCTAGGTGTGTAGGGTAGGCAGATGTATTTACTTATCAATGTGGAGGCCAGAAGTCAACAGTGGCTGCCTTCCTCAGTCACTTTTCACTTTATGTTTATGGTGACAGGTTCTATCACTGTCTAACTTAGGTTTCTGTTGCTGTGGTAAAGAACATGACCAAACTTGGGGAAGAAAGGGCTTACAGGTCATCAGGGGAAACCAAGGCAGGAGGAACTCGGGGCAGGAACCTGGACGCAGGAACTAGAGCAGACACCATGGAAGAGTACTGCCTACTCGCTCGCTCCCTAAGGCTTGCTAAGTCTGCTTTCTTATGCAGCCCAGGACCACCTGCCTGGGGTGGCCCCACCCACAGTGGGCTGGGCTGTATTATATTAATCATTAATCAAGAAAATTCCCTAAAGACTTAACTATGGGCAATCTGATAGACACCTTGTCTCAATTAAGGCTCCTCTTCTCAAGTACCACCAGCTTGTATCAAGTTGAAACAAAACTAACTGGATACTCACTGAACCTAGAGTTCACAGATTCAACTAGGCTGGCTGGCCAGCAGCCCATCTGTCATCCAGGTTGTCAAGTGTCCCATTGTTTGGTTTCCCCTCCCTTACCCCACCCTCAACTCTGCTATGCTCTTTAGTGACTGGCCTTTACACAGGTACTGGGATTGAACCTAGGTCCTCCCACATACATCCTAACCACATTACCAACTTAGCCATCTCTCCACTCCCTTTTATGTATGTTTTAAGACAATTTTTAACTATGTATCCCATTCTGGTCTCAAATTCACAACCCTCCTGCTTCATCCTCAGGAGTGCTGGAATGACAGGCATGTGTCTCTATCCCTGACTCTTCCTTGCATCTTCTGCAAGGTGGTGACATTGGAAGATGCTGACAGAAAGAGCTTGAGTGACTTCACTGAAGAGGAAGGAATCAAAGCCCAAGGGGCTGTGTTGGAAAGTTTGGTTGTAGATTGTATGGCGATAAGGAGTGATGCTCCTGGGGGTTAATAATTGGGATGAAAAGCAGGAACTAAGACAAGGCGTGTTATGGAGACAGAAGAAATAGGATGTGGTGACTGAAACAGGAAGGCACCCAAAATGACTTAGGCGAGTGAGAAACCTGATGCAATCAGTTCTACAGATTTTATGCCAGGGAGATCTTCTTCAATGAAATTTTTCTCTCTCTCTCTCTCTCTCTCTCTCTCTCTCTCCATTTGTTTTTTTTTTTTTTAAGACTAATTTATTTATTTTATGTATATGAGGACATCAGATTCCATTACAGATGGTTGTGAGCCACCGTGTGGTTGCCAGGAATTGAACTCAGGACCTCTGGAAGAACAGTCAGTGCTCTTAACCACTGAGCCATCTCTCCAGCCCCCATGAAACCTCTTAATGAGCCTGAATACAAGAGACAAAAGCTCCTACTCATATTGGCTAAGGACAATATTTGGCCCACAAATTTGAAAGATGGAGTAGAGTTTCAGATTGACCTGCAGTGGCTCCGGTTCCATCTTTTAGTAATTCTCTGGACTCTGTCTGCTTTGTTCCCCATGTTGATGCTTTTCTTAGGCTGGCTTTGAAGAACGCTAAAGCTAGGCTGGCAAGATAGCTCAGGGTATATCAGCCTTGCCCGGCAAGCCTGATGACCTGAGTTCAATCCCCAGAAGCTCACAGACAGAGAGAACTTTTGTTCTTATAGAACACTTTAACTCAGGCCTCTCCCTCCTGCTCATCACTATGTTGGAGAAAGAGGTCATCTCTCTCCTAGATCTCACTTTCAGTGCCTCCATTAGGTCTCATTTAGGTCAGCACTTGGGACCAAAAGGAATGTTTGTGCTTATGTAAATCAATCACTAGCAAGGCAAGGGGACCGGCCAGCATCCAGAGATAATGAAGGGAGCCCTCAGCAAAAGACTATAACACAGAGGAAATAATCGCATAGCCCAGTAGAGTGAGTCTAGAAAGCAGGCAGAATGAGACTCCAGAGTAAAGAGATATCAGAGTAAGGGGGCATCTGCATTGACGTTAATTTGGAGACTGGGGAGAATTTGAGATTATTTACAGTGATGGTGTTTTGTGAGAGGAACAAGAGAAGCAGAGGAACTGAGGGCCGGGGTGATGAAAGAAAGCAAAAAAAAAAAAAAAAAAAAAAAAAAAGACTGGGGCCAAGGAGATCAGATGTGTAATCCAAAGCAGGAACAGTTACTGTTACCTCGAAAGCCCTGGCTGGAATGTTTGAGAAGTCTGTTTGTTTCTTTATTTATTGTTTTGCAAGACAGAGTGTCTCTGTATAACAGTCCTGGCTGTCCTGGAACTGTAGACCAGGCTGGCCTCAAACTCACAGAGATCTGCCTGCCTCTGCCTCCCAAGTGCTAGGATTTGTACCACCACCCAAGTAAGAAGCCTTTAATTCCAGTAACAGGGGATCCAGCACCTTCTTCTGGCTTTCAAAGGCATGCACAAAGTACAAAACACTGTTGTTCTCTTCTACACCCTGTCTCTCTATACAAATGTCCAGTAACACTGCCTTCTCCCTCCCTCTCTCTCTCCCCCTCTACTTCCCCCTCCCCATCTCCTTCCTCCTTCCCCCTCTCCACAGTTCTCTTAAGCTACTTAGCTTCCCTTTCCTCTCTTCTCCTGAGAGAGCTGGGCATATCCTGTTCTGTCAAATCTTTGATTTGTCACTTTGTCTGTCATTCAATTAGACATCACTTTCAAACATGGTTTCTGCAAACTAACTAACTTACCTTCATTGTTTGGGATTAAAGATGTATATACTAAGGGTATATCTGTATTCCAGCCAGAGGGATTAAAGGTGTGTGGCAAGGGCTGAGCCCCACCACAACTAGAAACACAATCTTGGGGTTCACAGTGTGATCAAATATCTTACAACAAGCCTCTATCAATAAAATGCTTCAAGTACAAGTATGAAGACCTGAGTTCAGGTCCTCTGCACTCATGAAAAAAGCCAGCAGTGGCACAGTTTGTCAGCCTAGCATTAGGTTATAGGAAACAGGAAACAGGGGGAGTTCTGGAGTGTGCTAGCCAGCTAGTCTTGCCATAGTGGTAAGCTACAGGTTCAGTAAGAGACCTGTCTACACTACAGTGAAGAACAATAGAGGGAGACATGTTATCAGTGTCTGACCTCCACACACTCTCACAAGAATGCCTATACTGTCATCCACTGCGCTTAGACACATGTATGTATTTGCACACTTGCGCGCACACACACACACACACACACACACACACACGCACAGCACACACATATGAAAGAGAGAGAGAGTTCTGACTCTGAAGTTAGAAACGAACATTTTTTCAAAATAATTTATTTACTTTCAGCCAGGCAGTAGTTGTACATGTCTTTGATTCCAGCAGTCAGGAGGCATAGCCAGGTGAATTTCTGAGTTCACGGCCAGCCTGGTCTAAAGAACAAGCAACAAGACAGCCAGAGATGAACAAAAAAACCCTGTCTCAAAAAACAAAAACTAATTATTTTCCTCTTATGTGCATTGGTTTGCCTGCACAAATGTCTGTGTGAGGGTGTTGGATCCTGGAGTTACAGAGAGTTGTGAGCTACCATCTGGGTGCTAGGATTTGAACCTGAATCTCTGGAAGAACAGTCAGTGTCCTCAATTGCTGAGACATTTCTCCATCCTCTTGGTTGTTTTTCTTTATTTGTTTTTTTGGGTTTTGTTGCTGTTGTTTGGTTTGATTTTTCTATCTGTCCTCAATCTGTAGACCAGGCTAGCCTCCAACTCAGAGATCCATGTGTCTCTGCTTCCGGAGTACTGGTATTAAAGGCCTGTGTGCCACCACTGCCCAACTAAACTGACACAAACTTACGTTCCTCATTTTCTTTATCTATAAAAGTTATGATAGTATTTATTTTGTTTTTGAAACAAGGTCTTATCCAGTAGCTCTGGTTAGCCTGGAATTCACTATGTAGACTAAGATAGCTTCAAACTTGCAGCAGTTCTCCTATCTCTCCCTCTCCAAACCTGGGTTATTGGCAAGAACCGTTGCACTAGCTTAATAGTAATGTGATTGGTAGCACTGTCTGAAGAATAAGTACTCTTCCTAACACAGGTCAAGGCGGGCACAGGTGCTCACCTGATGGTGGCTGACGGCTCCTGAGTCTCACTGTCTCATTGCACTCTCCGTTCTCTTTGCAAGTGACTGGCAGACAGAACATTCATGGTTTAGAAAGGCTGTTGCTGAGTGTGGTTTCCAGTATTTGGGAGGAGAGCTACTCCGCACAGCCAAGGACTGCGTGTTCTGTTTCTGTCATGCTTATTCAGGCCTTAACCACAGTCTGTCTCTGGCCTTATATTTCTCAGTAGTTTTATGATTTAATCACTGAAAATGACTGTCTGGTTCTATGTTCCTTAGTAGGGTTTGTCTTACGGTGGGAAAAGCAGGCCACCACTGTTATGGATTACCAGTGTTTCCTTTCATTTTAGAGGTAAGTTTTCTTTACTTTTGGTCTGTACATTCTAAATATTACCAAATCTCTCTCTCTCTTTCTCTCTCTCTCTCCCTTACTCCCCCCCCCCTTTGTCTCTCTCTTCTTTCTTTTTGAGGCAGGGGTTCTCTCTGTAGTCTTGGCTGTCCTAAAACTCTCTTTGTAGACCAGGTTAGCCTTGAACTCACAGAGATCCACCTGCCCCTCCCTCCCCAGTGAGGGAATTAAAGGCATGCACCACTGTAGCCGCCCGCGGCCACAAGTCAACTGGATTCACCTGAAAGGGGGGCTGGGAATGAAAGGGGAAGGAGTGTGAGAAGAGATGAGGCCAAGACAAAGTTCTCTGATCAAGGCCCAAAGCTTTAATGTTCAGCTCTCAATTTAAAGGGGAAGACCCAACCCACAACCCCTCCTGGTTTCAGATGGGCGGATAATCCATAGTCAGTTCCAGGTCACGGCCGAAGATGTCTCAAGGCAAGCCCAGGGGCAGTTCTGCTGTGTTCCGGGCAGCCAAGGTGGGTAACTCCACCTAGATCCTGTCACTTGACCTTGCTGTGGCAACCAAGGTCTCTCAGTTCTGCTTATGGGGTGGGGGGAGAGTACACACCACTACTACCACCAGCTCTTTGTTCAGTCTCATCTGCTGGGTCCAAGTGATTTTATACTCTCACAAACTTACTTTATGACAAAATACTGAAATTCTTCCACAGGAGATTTCTATTTCTGTTTCCTTTCCTTTTACTTTCTTTTTTATTATGGGAGCTTTGTCTATGTGTATGTCTGTGTGCCACACAAGTGTCTGGTACCTGAGGAAATCAGAAGTTGGTAGCAGATTCTCTGGACCTGGAGTTAGAGATGGTGTGAGCTGCCATGTGGGTGCTGGGAACCGGTTGGAATCCTCTGGAAGAACAGCCAACACTGCTGAGCCAGCTCTCAGTCCTCTCTGATACTATTTAAGTTGAGGTTAAGTCTACATACACCAGTAGTCATAGTTACACAGAGTTCTTCTTTGCTGTATTCCTCAGCTTTCCAATGCTGTAATAAAATCCCTCAGGTAATCATCTTAAAAAGAGGAATGGTTTCTTTTGGTTTGTAGTTTTGGAAGTTACACTGTACAGTTAGTTTGTTCCCATTGCTTTTGTTCCAGTGTGGGAGACAAAACATCTCACAGGGATACATAGAGGAAGCCTTTTCCACCTCATCTGGAATCCCAGCAGTCCCTACTAAGGACATGCCCACAGTGGACCAAAACCTCCCACTAGGCTCAACTTCTAAAGGTTCCATCACCTCACTAAGCATGGAATGTACTATGTAAACTAGGTTGCCTTCGAACTCAGAAATCTGCCTGCCTTTGCTAGGAAGTTCTAACTATTTTATATACAATGGCTGTAGCATACAACAAAACAGCATCCAAATTGTTAACAGAAAAAAGTTTTGCCAGGTTGTATTAGTCTAGGGATATTGGTTGAATTTGTTTTCTCTGCCAGCTAAAGAATTCACAGGCAGGAAACACCTCCAGTGAGACAGGTAGTGGCCGGGAAACTCTTAACCACAGCAAACAGGAGCAGACAGGATCATCCAATAGAGAAAGGTGAGGAAACACAAATATTTTGGGCACACAGAGAAAAGATCCTCTGCAAAGCTGAGCTGCGGATTCTGGAAGCCAAAGCTTAGGTTCCCCTTGGGGGCTGGGACGTTTGGTCAGTTTGAAGAGAGACAGGATGGCTGATTGGTCCACACTGTTGTGAATATGTCAGATCTGGCCTTCAGCTAGCTAGATCTGTTGAGCTAGCCCATCAGCAGGGACCTTACTGGCAGGAGAAAAAGCCCACAAGGCCTTTAAGCTGTCTGGTGAAGAAGAAGCCAGCCATCTTGAAAGTTCACCCCCTCTCCCTATCTATCTGCCTATCGGAGAGTCTATCTGATTTCTAAACCCTCAATACTAGCAAAAATGATCTATTTGTCTCATTAATACATTCCCTACAATTCATTTTCTCTCTCTCTCTCTTTTTTGCTTTCATGGAGGTAGGAAATTAATCCACGGCTCATTCATGCTCGACAACCACTTCATTGCTGAGCTCTGTCCACAGCCCCACACTTTGTTTTGCTTTTGTCTATAAAGACATCACTCCAGACCCAATAGGATTTTATAAAAGGAAGCAAAATATAACAAGGCGTCTCTTCAGAAGGAGGAGAAGAGTCATTAAGAGATGCCCTATAGGTTCATAGGTTCACATAAGTAGGTATAGAGGCCAAGGACTCCTTAAAGAACGCAGCTCACAGCATCAACTAAGCAGGGCTTGTAGGGGCTCACAGAGGCAGGAGCCACAATCGAGGCACCTGTGTGGCCTGGGCTGGTTGCTCTGCAAATGTGTTATGGTTGTGTAGTATAGTTGTAGTATGTTTGTGTTATAGTACTCCTAACATTAGTGTGTGTCTGCAGAGTGCTGTGTCTGACTTTTTGGTCTGCTTTTGGGACCCTTTTTCTCCTTCGGGGTTGCCTAGTCCAGCCTTGATATGGTTGTGCCTAGAGTTATTTTAACTTCTTATGGCTTGTGGGGTTGAGATTCCTGGGAGGCTGCCATTTTTCTGAAGGGACCAAGGAGGAGTGGATCTGGGGGAAATGGGAGGCGGTTCTGGGAGGAGAAGAGGGAGGGGAAACTGTAGTCTGGATGTAACGTATAAAAGAAGAATACATTTAAAACAAACAAATTCAAAATGCATATGGTAAGATTTTTGAAATATCCCACCACCAGAAAATGATTTGTTCACAGAAGGCCCTCCGTATAATTGATTTTTTTTAAAAGCATAGGTTCTCCTATAACCCAGGCTGTCCTTGAACTCACTATATAGCTGAGGATAGCCTTGAATTCCTAATCTTTGTGTGTCTGCCTTCCACGTGCCTGGAGTGCACTGTGTACCACCATACCTGAGTTAATAAAATGATTTTGGAGGGAGGGTCTTGCCATGTAGCCCTGGCTGACCTCGACTGATTTGTAGACTAAACTGGCCTTGAACTCACAGAGATCTACTTGCCTCTGTTCTAGAGTGCTAGGATTAAAGGCCTGTGCCACAACGCACAACTTCCTCTAGTTCTTCTAATGAGCAGATTCGTGCTTCCTTCAAGAGTTTGTTAACATGTAGCCTGCCATCCTCCAACCAAACCAGCAGCAGACTGGTCCAGCGGACTTATTTCTCCATAATTTGAAATTGGAACTCAGAAACTACAAAAGTCCCTACTGAGTGTGTGGGTGGGATGTGTGTCTCTGGGGGTGTTTGGTATTTTAAAATGGTTTACTATAAGGAGAAGATTAAAAGATTAGCATAAGGGGGTGGAGAGATGATTCAGCAGTTAAGAACACTTACTACTCTTACAGAGTACCCAGGTTTGGTTGCTGGTACCCACATGGCAACTTAGTCCTAGGAGACCCGATGTCTCTTCTGACCTCTTTGGGCTCCTGTATACATGGTGTACATATAAATACATTAAAGCACACACATACATTAAATATAATTTTTAAAACAGATTGATTTCTATAAATGCTCTGTGTGTATGTATACCTGAAAGTTACTAGAGGGTATTGGATCCCATTACAGATGGTTGTAAGTCACCATGTGTCTGCTGAGAATTGAACTCAGAACCTCTGGAAGAGCAGTCAGTGTTCTTAACTGCTGAGCCATCTCTCTAGCTCCTTAAATATAATTTAAAAACAAAGATTTTCATAAAAGTTTTACAAGATCAGAGAGATTAATTGTGGGGAAGATTTAGGGAACACTGACCTTTAGTAGGATAGCTAGCTTTTTTTTTTTTTTTTTTTTAAAGAATTTATTTATTTATTTTGTGTAAGTACACTGTAGCTGTCTTCAGATACCCATATGAGGGCATCAGATCTCATTATGGATGGTTGTGAGCCACCATGTGGTTGCTGGGATTTGAACTCATGACCTTTGGAAGAGCAATCAGTGCTCTTAACCACTGAGCCATCTCACCAGCCCTGGATAGCTAGCTTTAAAAGAAAAAAAAAAAAAAAAAAAAAACAAAAACCCATTTCTCACAACTGACTGTGGCTAGCTTTTTACATGGAGTCTGAGTGCAGCAAGCACTCTTGCCTCCTGTGCTATCTTATCAGCAAATAAGGCTGAACTTTATATGTATATAATTATATACTGAATGGTGGTGGTCTACACCTTCAGTCCCAGCACTTGGGAGGCAGAGGCAGAGGGGCAGGGGGGCAGGGGGCAGAGGGGCAGAGAGGAAGAGAGGGGCAGAGAGAGGCAGAGGGGCAGAGAGGCAGAGAGAGAGGCAGAGAGGAGGCAGAGAGGAGACAGAGAGGCAGAGGATCTCTGTGAGTTTGAGGCCAGCCTGCTCTACATAGTGAGGTCTAAGACAGCCAGGGCTATGTAGAGAAACTGTCTCAGAAAAACAGACTAACAAAATAATAATAATATGTAATGCTTATGATATATATATATATATATACTTAAGAGTGAATGAAAATCATATATGTAGCTCCTTCATTGACGCCTATGCTGCCAGTGACCCATGGTCATGTCCAGAGAACTCAGTGGGACTTCTCGACACCTTTACTAGTTTACTTCCAATTAATTTCTGTCCTTTAGATGCACAGAGTAGAGTTCTGATCAGAGGTCGATGCTAGATGGAAGCTCTTCTCTGGTTTCAGTTCTACTAGTCGGATTATGGTGTATGTGTATGCATCTGTGTGTGTCTGTGTGTTTGTATATTTGTGTCTCTCTGTGTGTATTTATATATGTATCTCTCTCTGTGTATGTGTGTATCTCTCTCTCTCTCTCTCTGTGCGTGCGTGTGTGAGTGTGCTGAGCTTAAAGCCCAGAACCTCTCACAAGCTACACAAACGCTCTACCACTGCTCCACATCCTCAGCTCTAGCTGGAATCCCTCTCAGGGCCTTTGTTCCATCTGCCTGTCTGCCTTTATTTACCTTTGGTACGTGATAAGAAAAAAGCAAACAGGTAGTCTATGAAAGGGCCCAATAAAATTCCCAGAGATTTCCCAACTCTACTTCCTTCTCCTTTTAGTTTAGGAACCTTTGCTAGTTTATCCTTTTATATTGTGGCTGAAGCAAAAGTGTCTGTGGATTTACTTAGATGAGGACATAATGGATAACAAAAAGTGACACTTAAGACTATCTTGTAATGCTTGGGAAGCCTTCAAGATTTACATTTAAGAGCTGGAGAGTGGTTACTGCGTATACTGCTCCTGCAGATGACCCAAGTTTGGTTCCCAACATCCACATGCGGAGGCTGGGCTCATGATTTTTTTTTTTAACTCCAATGACACAGGATCCAGTGCCCTCCTCTGGCCTCCACCTGTACTCACATGTACACATACCCTCACAGAGACAAACACACATTATTAAAAATAAATCTTAAAAATTTTACATGCCAATCTGGACATGTGACATTCTGTTGTAGTCCTTCTGTTTGGAATGGGAGGCAGGTGGCTCAAGGAATTCAATACTATCCTTAGTAATACAGCAAGTTTCAGAGCCCTTATGTAGACCAGGCTAGCCGCAAAATCACAAAAGATCTACCTACCTCATCTCCTGAATGCTGACATTAAAGTCATGGGCTACCACAACCAGCTAACACTGTTAACCTTTTTTTGGGAGGGGGGTTGAGACACAATCTCATTATGTAGCTCTAGTTGTCTGGAACTTACTATGTAGACTAGGCTGGCCTTAAACTCACAGAGCTTGCTTCTGCTCCCCAAGTGCTTCATTAAAAGTATACACTACTACACCCAGCTTTAAGTTGGTTAACTTTATTTTTATTTTTTAAAAAAGGCTGAAATAGGAATTTTTGGGTGTTTTTGGAGACTCAGTTTTTCTAAAAACTGTCTTATGAGAGTATGTTTTTGCTAAAGCAGACATGCAGGAGGATGGTTTGCTAAGAACAGACACGTAATGTTTTTCTAGAGGCAGCCTAGAAAAGGGGTATGTTGTAACGAGTGCCCCCAAAATCCCTTTTCGCCCGTGAATAAGGACAGGAGGCGGGTGTACTGCCACGAGGAACTTTTACTATTCCACACGGTAAAGCGGAAAGACGGAAGAGGCCCGTTTAAATACACCCTAGAGTGACGTATTCACTTCTGAATGGCTGTTCGCTCACCACCCAATATTACGCCTCGGGATAGGCCAGTGACTTGGCGCTCTTTCTGCCTAGCAGCTGCACAGAATAAGTGTTTACTGCTGGGGAAACATGAGACCAGCGCCATCTTGGAAAATGCACGTGTGTAGCCACTGAAACAGCGGCTCACTACATCTCTCCCTGCTTAAATTATTAATATAAAACAGCCTTTCGCCCATTAAATGCAGCACCAACTCAGTGAGGGAAAGCAGAGGCCTGATCCCCTGTGCAAAATGAGATATTGTAATGGGTTTAATTCCCATACCCAATCTCGATGCCTTTTGACGGGGAAAGGAAGTCTCTACCCTGGGGTGCCACCAGGGGAGGTTTTTGGCATCAAACCTTTGTGCAATCAGGCATACTTTCGGGAAATCTATCCACACTCGTGGAACATTCCCTGTCGAGTACCCACTCGCAAACACCTCTAACTGCTCAGGTACCGGTTATTCAGGCAAGGGCTGACTGGACTTAGACCTCTCATCTGCCCAGTGCAATGGGAGGAACCCCTGGGGTGCATAGACTGAGGGTCGCAGTCATCGGCTACTTTCCAGCCTAGATAGTCAAATTTCAGGGAGGGATGCTTGTTCCAAGGCTGCGAGTGCTTAGGCTTTAAGCTACCTTGTCACGTTTTTGTTGGGCTTTGAGCTTACAAACCAACCATCTATGAATACTAATTCACATCATAGGGCTGTATCAAGTAGGCCTATTCCGGCTCTTTGAAAAGAAAGAAAGAAAGAAAAGGCAGAAGAAATTTAAGAAGTAAAATCTCCACGGGCAGCAGGTTCCATTCGCTGGAAATCCGGATCTGCAATTGCTGCTGTACCTGGTCCAACTTCCCATTTCACTTTCCTTTTAAATAAGCAGAAAGATTATGGCTTTAAATAAATGTATCATTCACAAATCTCAGAGGTGAAATACATGGATGTGGGGTCGCTGAGACACAGCTCATTTGAACCACATCCGCGAGCTGTTTTACATGGGCTTGGAGCGAATTAACTCTCTGATTGACCAACACATCCACTTTCTGTGGGAGGGTCAAAGCCTCAGAGGTTTTTTCTGAAATTTGATTAACAACAGTAGCTGCTGTAACTTGATTAACCATGTCTGAGTCAGCTGTCACAGCTGCAATTGTAGGGATGGTAATAGCAGTGATAAGGGCTGCAGTTATATCAACATCTCCTTTCTTGTCAGGATAAAATCAAGGTCTCAGACATCTGAACGGGGATAGGGATCAGAGTGGTAAACTGGCTATTAGGCCTGCTTATAGAAAAGCAGACCAGCACTGGAATATAAAGCGAGTTACATTGGTACAAGTTAGCAGCAGCAACGCCTTTTAAGAAGGCAAGGGCATAGGTTTTTGAGAAGCAGATAGGTTAACCATCTAAATTCACTGTATATACTAGGAACCCGATTTAGGAGAGTCCAAATGGGAGCTGAGAGCGTCTGCAGATGAATCCTTCGGGGGGGTCTTTTTCAGGAACCGCGGGTCGCCGCGTCAGTCGCTCTGGCAGCCAAAATGGATTGTCTTCCCCCTGTGGAAACACACAGACCGCTCCCCGGGATCTTATTAAAATAGGATCCGGGCCTTTCCATAGACCAGTCAAAACATCTTTCCATTTTACCATTTCTTTTGGCCTAGTTGGTTCCAGGCAATGGCGATCAGCCGCTGTATTGCCCTGACTGTCCAAATTCAGAAAGTTGAGGGTAAAAAGTGCCAGAGAAATGGTAGCTCGTGGCACTGTGGGCAGAGCTTCCTCAACTTCTCCTTTTTGTTTTATCAAATAAGTTTTAAGGGTGCGGTGAGCATGCTCAATGATGCCCTGTCCCTGGGGGTTATAAGGAAGACCCGTCAGGTGTGTCACTTCCATATGGCGACAAAATTGTTGAAATTTTTGAGAAGTGTAGGCTGGCCCATTGTCAGTTTTCAGGATTTTAGGCTTTCCCCAAGAACTCCAAGCTTCGAGGCAATGTTGAATAACATGGGCCACCTTTTCTCCGGTCAAAGGAGAGGCGAACATAACTCCAGAACAGGTATCAATAGAGACATGCAAATATTGTAATTTACCAAAGGATGGGATGTGGGTAACATCCATTTGCCAGATTTGTAAGGGCCTGATTCCCCGAGGGTTAACTCCTGTATGGGGAACAGGTAGGAATTTACAGCAGTTTTGGCATTGAGTCACAATATCTCTGGCCTCCCTTCTAGAGATGTTAAATCGACATCGTAATGTCTCAGCTGTCACATGAAACCTTTTGTGAAAAGCTTTAGCCAAATCTAACTTTGGCGAAAGGGCAATTGTAATTAACCTTGTGGCTCGATCTGCCAGGTCATTACCACGGGACATAGGTCCCGGTAAGCCTGAGTGAGCCCTAATATGAGTTATAAAGACAGGGGATCTACGCTTAGCCAGGGTAAGCTGAATCTTTTGAAAAACTTCTACAAGTCTGCTAGATGTCTTAATTAACCCAGCAACTTCTAATGCTTTTACTGCATTAACCACATAGAAGGAATCTGAAACAATATTTAAGGGACCTGGAAAGATTTCCAGAACCTCTGACACCACTAAGCATTCCACAATTTGAGATGAGGTTTCATGATATTGTTTGGATGAAACCTTATCATTAACCACATAGGCACCCACTCCTGTTTTTGACCCATCCGTATAAACTACCATTCCATCTGGGAGCGGCTCCTGAGACACAATATGTGGAAATATGATAGCTTGAGTTAAGGCAAATTGTAAGATGGGATGCTTAGGATAATGATTATCTATTTGACCATTGAAGGAAGTAACCAGCACTGCCCACACATCAGAGGTCGCTGTTAATATTTGGACTTGATGGGCAGTATAAGGCTCTATCAAAACCTTAGGCTCTCTTCCAAAATGAGTAATGGCCGCTTTTAGCCCATGAAGGGCAAGTTGAGCAACTGCATCTGGATACCTTTCAGTGCTCTTTGTGGGAGATGCATTAGGATGAACCCATAACAAGGGCCCCTCCTGCCATAATACAGCAGTTGGTAAGTGTCTAGTTTTAAAAACACATAAGTCAAAGGTTTTGGTTTCATCTATGTGTTTCAACTGGGCGTCTTGCAAAGCATTTTCTACTACTTGCAGAGCACGGCTCGCAGCTGGTGTTAAGGCCCTCGGTGAGGAAATATGAGCATCCCCTTCTAAAATATCAAATAAAGGTTTCAGCTCGGCCGAGGGAATTTTTAAAAACGGTCTTAACCAATTTATATCACCTAATAATTTCTGAAAATCATTTAAAGTATGTAAATGGTCTCTACGAATCTTCGATTTCTGAGGAATTATCTTTTCTGGATAGATAACTGTCCCTAAAAAGGAACCAATCTCTGAAAATTGAACTTTCTCAGTAGCAACATGTAGACCCCACTGTTCTAAGGTTTTTAATAATAAGGGGTATGAGGTCTGTAAAGTACCTAAATCCTTATGACACATAATAATATCATCTGTATAATGAGCCAGCAACAGCGAAGGAAATTGCTTCTTAATTGGCTCGAGGGCCATTTGTACATACAGCTGACATATAGTAGGGCTGTTGGCCATGCCCTGAGGCAGGACTTTCCACTGATATCTCTTATCAGGTTCAAAACGATTAACAGTAGGTAATGTAAACGCAAATCTTGGTCTATCTTGTGGACATAAGGGAATAGAGAAAAAACAATCTTTAATATCTATAATTATAATTCTCCACACTGCTTAGGCAAGGCAGAGAGTAGAGGCAAGCCTCGTTGCACAGAGCCAAATAGTCGCATCTGTGCATTGATGGCTCTTAAATCATGTAAAAGTCTCCACTTCCTGGATTTCTTTTTAATAACAAATATAGGTGTATTCCAGGGGTTGGTAGAAGGCTCTAAATGACCGAGCTGCACTTGTTCTTTAATTAGTTTTGTAGCAGCTTCCAATTTCTCAGAGGATAGTGACCACTGAGGAACCCAAACAGTCTCCTCTGTGAGCCAGGGTATGGGCATAGAACCCTCAGTGGCAACTAGGAAAAACCCAGTCCTTGTCTTCCTGTGTTTGATTCTTGTGAGACAGGATCTAACCTTCCTTGTTCGTTCCTGTCAAGACCTTTCCCTTCTTTAAATCCCATGTTTTTCATAATGTTTACAGCTTGTGGGGAGTATTCACTGGTCAGAACTAGCCCTAGGCCCTGTAAAATGTCCCTTCCCCAGAGGTTGACGGGGAGGGGAAGCACATAAGGTATAAAACTTCCTGTCTGACCCTCTGCTGCCTTCCAAGTCAACGAGCGGGAGCTGACTGCAGGACTGGCCTCATATCCCAATCCTTGTAGGGAGTGAGATGATCTCTCTACAGGCTATGCCTTAGGCCACCAATTAGCAGAAATGATACTTTTATCTGCTCCTGAGTCCAGAATTCCGGTAAATTTCTTCCCCTCTATTGCTAACTGTAAGGTGGGTCTAGTTTTAAAATCAACCACCAGATGAGCGAAGTCAGTTCCTGAGGAACCAAGTCCCTGAGAACCTCTAAGCTTCTCAGTGGATGGAAAACAATCATGGAAGCTTGGAAGAACAATCAATTGAGCAATCCTGTCCCCAGGGGAGATAGAGAATACACCTTGTGGACTAGCACAGAGAACTTGAAGTTCTCCGGTATAATCCTGATCTATTACACCGGGGTGTACCACGAGCCCTTTTAAGGTGAGAGAGGAACGGCCTAATATAAGACCAACGCTTCTCTCTGGCAGGGGGCCTCTGTAATCGACCGGGATCGGCTGCACCCCCATGTGTGGCATTAATAAGACTCGGGAGGTGGAGCAGAGGTCCAGTCCTGCGGAGCCCCTTGTGGCTCTGCAGCGAAAAGAGTCCCCTGAGTGTTCCGCAGTGTCCCATATCTTTTGGGGCCCTGGGATCTCGGGCCCGCATATCCGTTTTTTGAAAAATTTTCCTCCTTAATGGCTGAGAGATTTGGGGGAAGAATTTGACCTTTTATATCTCTAATAGAACGGCAATCTTGAGCCAAATGATAGCCCTTTCCACACCTAGTACACAGCTTCGCTGGTATTTGATTATTTGGGCACTCCCTTTTCCTATGTCCGGCCTTCCCACAGGCATAGCACCGGGCCATATGTTTTGAAGGGAAGGTTCCATGATTCTGACCCTTAAGCAGCACTGCCGCCATTTCTAAGTTCGCCGCAGCGAGCCCTGCGTTAGTAAGAGGACCTCCCAATCCTTGGCAGACTCTTAACCAATCTTGTAGCCCCTTAGCTCTCCTCGGCGCAATAGCGGCACGGCATTTCCCCATGGCATTTTCAAAAATCATCTGTTCTATTAGTGGCATTGCCTGTTCTGGTTCCCCAAAGATTCTACCCGCTGCCTCGGTCATCCGAGCCACAAAGTCAGAGAACGACTCATTAGTTGTCTGAATTATCTTGGACAAATAAAGGTTACTACCTTCCTTCCTAGGGAGGGACTTCCACGCCTTTACCGCAGCTGATGCTATCTGTGCGTAGACCTGCCAAGGGTGAGCGGTCTGGTCATTCGCGTGTACGCCAACTCCCGCTAGCATGTCAAAAGTCCATAATTCCTGTCCCTCAGTATTTGCATTAATCCTAGCTTGTGCTTGTAACGCCTCATGCCACAAGGCCTTCCACTCTAGGTATTGGCCCATATTGTTAAGTACCGCCTTCACTGTGTCCTGCCAGTCTCCTGGAGTCATGGCAGCTGTACCTAACCTCTCTACTTGGGCTACAGTAAAATTAGCTCCAATTCCATATGTGCGCACTG
Organism: Arvicanthis niloticus; assembly: GCF_011762505.2. Taxonomy (NCBI): domain Eukaryota; kingdom Metazoa; phylum Chordata; class Mammalia; order Rodentia; family Muridae; genus Arvicanthis; species Arvicanthis niloticus. The sequence goes on from NW_023046309.1 coordinate 47,565, forward strand.
CTTCCGCTAATTCTTTAACCTGTCTATAATCTACGGGAGCATAAACGCGGGCGCCTTCTGCCGCTTCAAAGACCGGAAATGTAAGCTGTAGCTGCCTCCGATCTGCCGGGCTGAGGAATGAATTAGGGTCTCCGCCTGAATCATAAGTCGGAGGCAAGGGTGGGGCTGAGGAATTCAAAGTCCTTCTTAGCCTTACTTTGGAACCGCCAGCCTTTGTACAGGCAGTTGGTTCCTGCCCCAGGCCCTCTTCCTCTCCTTGTGTTAGATCTTCCTCGGAGCTGTTAAGGTGTATGGAAGCAGGCTCCTTAATTGGGTGCGGGGGTTCCCGCTTCTCTTTACCAGCCGGTGAAGATTTTGTAGCTTTAATAGGCCCTGCAGTGGCCTGTATTCCTCCTGAACATTCTTTCCTATAACCAAACTCTCTGGCCAGTCTCTCTCCAGACTTCTTCGTCTGTGTCTCTTTTCCCAACCCTGTGGCTGAGCGCCTGTTGCCACATCCTGGTTCTGATAGCTTAGAGCAGACCTTTTTTGAAACCTCTCCGCTCGCCCTATTAGCTGTGCCTCGGGCTGGGTCCTCACAACAAAAATAGACTGCCAACGAAAACCACACGAGCATAAGGCCAGCTGCTACAGCAGCGGCAGTGAATGAAAATTCGGTCGCAACAAAGGTCTCCACGCCAAGCATACCTTCCAAGATGTACCTTGTGTTCGTTCCGCAGTTTTTAACCCGTCCCCAAACTTGGGTGGTCTCCCGCAGCGCCTTAAAATCCCGGGTTTTGGCACCAGATGTAACGAGCGCCCCCAAAATCCTTTTTTGCCTGCGAATAAGGACAGGAGGCGGGTGTACTGCCACGAGGAACTCTTACTATTCCACACGGTAAAGCGGAAAGACGGAAGAAACCGGAAGAGGCCCGTTTAAATACACCCTAGAGTGACGTATTCACTTCTGAATGGCTGTTTGCTCACCACCCAATATTACGCCTCGGGATAGGCCAGTGACTTGGCGCTCTTTCTGCCTAGCAGCTGCGCAGAATAATTGTTTACTGCTGGGGAAACATGAGACCAGCGCCATCTTGGAAAATGCACGTGTGTAGCCACTGAAACAGCGGCTCACTACAGTATGTGATATTTTGCTAGAGCAGATACTCAAGAGAACATGTGATGTTTGGAAAGGATGCAAATACAGCCTGACAGTGGATGATGCTGGATGGTATTGGTACCTTGACATTCTTTTACTGCTCATCACTGGGCTTTGCTCATGCTAGTCTTCACTGATGATGCTGGGTGATATTGGTATGTCTTACCATTCTTTGTTGGTCATCATTTATTGTGACTTCATAGAGAGAAACACACCAAAAAACCTCTGGCAATTTCTTGCTGCTTCCTCAGATTCAGGCCAATTGGTGGAGCCTTTTAGTTTCTCCTGAATCGACCTGCCATTGCTGATTCGTGAATGATGTTTGCAAGTAGATCAATCTGATGCTGCTGATTCCTGTGAACTGAACTGCTGATAGTCTGACAACACAGATTAGATTTGCTTACAAGAACTATTTTTAAACAGGTCCACATTCTCCTTTTTTCTACTAACCTTTCCTTTCCAATACCTCTGATGAGTGATGGACTAGAAGGGAGGTTAAAGCATTTAAGAACCATTATTAAAAATAGGTTTTGAAAAACCTAAGCCTATTAAAGGCAGCAGAAGGGTGTGCGTATAAAGGTTCTGTGAGGACATAGCAACAAGAGGTCATCTGAAGACCAGGAGGATTTGACCACATTGGAAGCCAAGCCATCTGGCATTTTGATTTTGGACTTCTAGCCTCCAGAAAAGGCAGTAAAGTTAGTTATTCCATTGTGGTAGCCTGGATAGGTTAATATACAACTTTTTTTTTTTTTTTTTTTTTGAGACAGGGTCTAACTCTGTATCTTTGGCTGTCCTAGAACTAAGTAGACCCAGCTGGCCTTAAACTCCCAGACATCTGCCTGCCTCTGCCTCCTGAGTGCTGGGCATGTGCCATCGTGCTGCACTGCAAACACAATTTTTAAGAATCAAAAAAAAAAAAAAAAATCAAGGCATGTTCATTTATGCCTTTGATCCCAGCAGGAAGGAGGCACAGGCAGAGACAGACAGACAGACAGATAGGTAGGTATCTGAGTTCTAGGACAGTCTGGTGTCTGGTCTTCATAGCAGTTTCCAGGCCAGCTATTGCTACCTAGTGAGATCCTGTCTAAGCAACAAACAAGTTGGTGTAGTTGGACATGTTTGCAGTTCTCCAGAGGTTGAGGTGGGAGGCCTGCTTGAGCCTAGAGCGCCACACCAGCCCACGGAACAGGAGTTAAACACACTGCTAATGTGTTGCGGACACTACTAGCTCAGCAGGAGACTGTTTGCTATCATGCGCAAAAGATCGATTCCCAGCACTGCAAGAAATAATGAAAATACTAATGCATGATTTTTGGATTATATGAATAATATGTGCATATGGAAAGATTTTGAAACATAAGGTAAAAAATGATAAGGACGTCTCTTGTCTCTTGTTTTTGTCCTGCCCCTTTCCAGGAGTGACTAATGTAGTGACACTTTCTGCTTTAGAAAAAGTGTGTGGTTTTGAGACAGGGTTTCTCTGTGTAGCCCTGGCTGTCTTGGAACTCACTTATGTAGTGGAGACTGACCTTGAATTCGAGAGATTCACCTGCCTCTGCCTCCTGAGTGCTGAGACTAAAGGTGTATGCCACTTCACCTGGTTCTTTAATATGGTTTATTAAGAATATTTATGTAACAAATAAAACATATTTATGTGAAGAGAGGAGTTTACAAGCATTCCATGGTGTACATGCAAAGCCAGAAGGCAACTTTTGAGACTCAGTTTTCACCTTCCTCACGTGACAGGATTAATTAGTTGCAAGTGCTTTTTACCTGCGGAGCCATCTCACCTGCAAGTTCTCACAATATAGCCCGGGTTAGCCTTCAACTCAAGGTCTTTCTACTTACCTCACTTCCAGCATAAGGAGACTGATTGCAAGGTTAGGCCACCACAGCAGTTCATATGAATATTTTTATGGAATTTGAAATATTGTCAAATTGATTTTCAAAACATACGCCCCAACTTACACATCTACCAGCAGCAGTTAAGAGTATTAATAACAAATCTCCTTTGTAATAATATTTCTTTTGGGCCTTGGCAGATGGAGTGTTTGCTGCTTTTACAGAGGATCCAGGTTCGATGCCTAGCACCCACAGGAGCTCACAACCCCTGTATTCCAGCTTCAGGTGACCCGATACCACCTTCTGTCCCCACAGGCTTTGCACTAATATGTACAAACCTACACACAGATACCTGTATTTAAAATATACAATTTTTAAAATCCTTGAAAATAAAAATATTTCTTTAATATAATAAGTAGTCAAGAAGTTGTTTTAAGGGGCTGACGAGAGGGCTTGGTGGTTAAGAGCACATGCTGTTCTTGCAGTGGTCTTGACTTCACACCTCAGCACCCACACTGAGTGGCTTACAGCTGTAAGTCTAGCTCCACAGGGACCCACGCCTCTTACTTGCCTCCATAGGTGTACACACACACCCTAAACACTCACACAGGCTACACATAAATACAAATGTCAAAGAAAAAAATAAACTTTAAATTTGTATTTTGCTTAATTGTATTGAAGATTTTCAAATATTAGTCATTTGTATCTCTTTTTTGTGTCAATTAACAGCTTATGTTTTATAAGATATGCATGTACTGGCATTAAAGTCAACTTATTGATTTGTTATGCTCATATGTTATGATGTTCTTTATTGATATTTGTGCCAATTTTCGATTATTATATTTAATTCTAAAGTCCATCTAAAATTATGCAATCTCTACCATGTGCCAGAAATGTAGACATTGTGGAAGTCTGCTAAATTAAACATAGAATCACATCTACAGTCTTTTTAAAAATTTAATATTTACTTATTTTTTTTGAGGCAGGTGTGTAGCCTCTGCTGGCCTGGAACTATGTAGACTGGTCTGGTCTCAAACTCACAGAAGATCCTCCTGCTTCTGCCTCAGGAGTGGTAGGAAGAGAAGCATGAGCCACCATGTCTGGCCTACATATCTTTTTTATTTTTGAAGTTTAAAGACTGACTTTAAGATCCAGGCAGAACCTATACAGAATCCCATAAAGATTCCCCATGTCTGTGGAGTAAGGCTTTTATGAGATTGTGATAAGATGTTTGGCAAGGATGAAATAATCTGCATGCATGATTAACTGAGTAGATCAGTCAAAGCAGTACATACACATGGCTGGCAACTCGGGTTTGTGTACATGTATGTAAGATTTTTTTCTTCTCTCTTCTCTCTTCTCTCCTCTCTTCTCTCTCTCTCTCTCTCTCTCTCTCTCTCTCTCTCTCTGTGTGTCTTTTCAAGACAAGGTTTTTCTAACTTGTTCTATAGACCAGGCTGGCCTCCAACTCAGAGATCCCCCTGCCTCTACCTCCCAAGTGCTGTGATTAAAGGTGTGTGCCACCACTACCTTGCTCTTTTTTTTTTTTTTTTTAAATGTTGTGTTGGGGATTAAAACCAGGGTCCATATGGAGCGGTGGCCCACAAATTTAATCACAGCACTTGGAAGACAGAGGCAGCCAGTTTGAGGCCAGCCTGGTCTACAATGTGAATTCCAGGAAAGCCAAGGCTACACAGAGAAACCCTGTCTTGAAAACCAAAAACCAAAACCAACAAACCCCAGGGTCTATTGCATGTTAAACCAACACTTCACTAAGCTACACTCCAAGACTTTTAAAAGCACCCAGTCCTTTGCTTTACTTTTTCTGCAGAGACAGGGTCTCAGTGACCTGCCCAGGCAGGGCTTAAATGTCTAATATTCCTGCCTTAAGTTTCTATAGCTGCTGAGATTACAGGTCTGTGCCATTAGACCCTGCTGCTGTTTTTCTCCACCTGGGCCTCTTTATAGAGCTGATGTTAAAGAGTGACAGGTGACTGGCTTCCCTCCAAACAGACAAACTAAAAGAAGGGGGTGGAAGGCTCCAATGAACACATTTATGAGTTGCTTTCAGAAGGCACATTTTAGCGATATCCTATTTATCCAACAAACCCTGAGGTAACATGACACTGCAGAGGTAAGAATCACTGAAGGTCATGTTGGTGGCTGACCTAGGATCCCAACACCTTTTCTTGTGGCTGTTGGGAATTGAACTCAGGACCTCTGGAAGGCAGTCAGTTTTCTTAACCACTGAGCCATCTCTCCAGCCCCATGTCTTCTCTTGTAACTTACTTTATAAAGCAAATACTGAGGACATACAGTGGACTATGGCCTCTCACCAGGCCTGCTCTCCCAAGGCTCTCCCTACTATTTCCTAACAACTCCCTGCCCATGTATTTTTTTAATTTATAAATTTCATCTTTTACTTGATCTCCTCTTTCAAAAAGAAATCAAAAAGAAAATGGAATCAAGATACTTGGAGTCAAGAAAAAAAACTTGATACAAATCTATTTAAAATTCCACTCAGAGCACATATGTGCTAGGCAGCGGTGGCACACACCTTTATCCCCAACAGAGGCAGGTAGATCTCTGTGAGTTCGAGGCCAACCTGGTCTCCATAGTGAGTTCCAGGACAGCTGGAGCTACACCCTGTCTCAACCCCATCCCCCAAAAGTGAGGGTATCCCTCCAGGTGTAATACAGGAAAGTAAACCCCTCCTTCGAGAGAATGAAATCCTGGTGCAGACTGGCTTTTTCAATCTGAGTCAGACATTGAACTGAGGTAGTTCAACGCCAGCATATTTAAAGCACAATAGAATTTGGGGAAAGGTTTCCAGGCAACAATCAGTCCAATCAGCCCAATTCCAGGTGCACAATAAAGATTAAGATAGAAACTCTTTCCAAGGTACAAGTGACTATGAGGGTGGGTTCTATGGCTAAAAGGTCCAGAATCCAGTGTGGTTTCTGACAGCATAGAGGTCAGCAACCCTGAAGTACTTCCGACATCTAAACTAAGAATAGGTGGAGTCTAGGGAGGGAAGAGCCTGAGATAAGCATTCTAGGGAATTAGGTCTGCCCCCACTGATATCGAAAAGGTCAGCAGGTCATTAACAACATCCACATTCAGCTTTCTGGATGCAATTCCAGTATTTGATTTTATCTCCTCCATTGAGAAGTAACCAAGTGTTTAACATTCCTGCTTCTCCTAGTGCTGTGTGAGTACAAGGACCTCAACAACAACAACAAAACAATCTCTGAAAAAGCACAAATATAATGGAAAAATGTTGTATTTTAACATTGGTAAGGGTTGTAAAATTCTGAGCCCCAAAATGCTCTTGAAACTAAGCAACTGAAAGGGCAGAATTAGACGTGAATTATACCTCAATAAGGATGTTAAAGTATGAAAGAATTCTTAGGAAATTAATTTCCAATAAATCTGAAATGAATTAGACAACCTATGTTTAGTAAAGAAAAATTAGACAAATTTGGGTGTCAACTGAAACAAGATATGTAAGAATAAACAAATATATTTTTAAAATAATTTATGTAAAATATACTTGCATAAGGCAATATGATAAATGTAATGTTTGTAACTCATCAATACTTGAAATAAACATTTCTGGGCATGGTGTCGCAAGCCTTTAACCCCAGCCCCTGAAGGCAAAAGCTGGTAGATCTCTAAGTTCTAGGCCACCCTGGTCTACAGAACGAGTTCCAGGACAGCCAGGGCTTCAGAGAGAAACCTTGTCTCAGAAAAAGAAATGTCAAGAGCATCCACTAGGATGGGAACAGTTACAAATGCCATCTTGGGCCCTAGAGAGATAGCTTAGAGTTTGAAAGCACTGGCTGCTCTTCCAGAGGACCTGGTTTCAATTTCCAGCACCCACATGACGACTCAGAACTGTCTTGTGGCTCTAGTTCCAGGGGATCTGATATCCTCACACAGAAATACATGCAGGCAAAACCAATGCATATAAACTAAAAAAATAATTACATATATGTGTATGAAATGCTGTCTTCATAAAGTGCTAGTATTAAATGAAAAAGGATAGTGTCACTTGGTTGATGTAGAATTTCTGAAAATATTTCATGCAGATGTCAAAGAAAACGGTGATTTTTAAGGAATAAAGTAAAAATAACGCATACAAGTGGATTACAAGTTGGGAAGTCAGGTCGGTGTATTTGCTTGGCAAGCAGACATTGATTATTGTTTTGTTTGTTTTTTTTTTTCAAGATAAGAGTTTCTCTGTATAGCCCTGGCTGTCCTGGAACTCTGTAGACCAGGGGGCTTCAAACTCAAGAGATCCACCGGCCATTCATTTCTCGTGCTGGGATTAAGGGCATGGACCATCGCTGCCTCGCCAGTTTTGTTTTTCTCAACTCAGCAACCGAGAATCATAAAGGTTTCTTTCTTCTTTTTTAAAATATGGGATGTTTCATCATTGAAATTATTTGTAGTTACAGTGTGTACCGAGGAAGACAGAACTCTTGTGCTTGTTTTGGCTGGTCGGTCTTTGTTGTCTTTTTTTTTTTTTTTTTTTTAATTTTTTTTTCTTAACTTGTAACTTTACCAAAGTGTGCAGGCTGTACCTCAGTAGAACACGGAAATTTTGAACCACGCAGCCAAAGACAGACTGGACAGTACTGTTTTAAAGGATTTTGTTTTTCTTTTTGTTGTCAGATTGTTAGGATATTAGGGAAGAAAATGAAATTCTAAGTGAATGTTTTCTGAAGTTCACTATTTTTTTCCCAGACTTTAGATTCTCAGAATAATTTTTTCTTGTATTTGCTTATAAAAATATGCTTAGTTTCGTCCATAGTTCCTTGAAGTCATTGGATACATCTGCAGAATTAGGGCTTCCACAACTGCTTTCAGAGATGCTCTTTTGCTTCTCAGGCTCCAGACGTCCTATTTGCTGGTATTTCCCGACCTTTCTTACATAGGAATGAAGCTGTCTTTGGATTGTTGAAATACTGCTTCCTAGCTCCCTAGCCCAAGAAAGGTGTGCCTCTACCTCTCTCACCAGGAAGGAGGGCAAAACCAAGGCTAGGCTCCCCTCACCTTAAAACAAAACAAGACTTAGTCTATGCTGCACTGGCTGGGATCAAATTCACATACTCCCACACACCCTCCCAGGGTTTTTGTATGTAGCCCTGGCTGTCCTGGAACTCGCTCTGTAGACCAACCAGCCTGTCTCATGACGTTGAGGCATCACACCCAGGTTCTAAACATATCTCTTTTAACGTTAATGTTGAACTTAATTTAGGCCTGTTTTCCAGTCCAAAATTCGAACGTCATCAGGAACACTCAAACCCCCACAGATGACATGCTTCTGTAATCTTCGAGAATCTCCGATTTTCACGTGTGCCTGATGATGAACGACCACCACATCAGCCGGTAGACCGGGTCTCAGCGGTCATCAATTTGTGCGCGGGCCCCTCCACCTAAGTGTGACTAAACACTGCGGTGGACAGAAGCCATTCCCTCAGCAAACAGACTCACACGTCAGCCGAATAAGGACCACGGAAGACAACACGGAGACTACGTGGGACAATTCAACAGCCCGAGGGCCCTTCCTTCACAGTGGAGCAACCCCACCCCTCCACACCGGAACTGGCCTCCTCCGCGCCCGGCGCGCCCACGCACGTCAGCGTCGAAGCTGCGGGAGCCGCCCCCCTCCGACGCAGGTGGCCCGCGCGACACGCGCATGCTCACTAGGTAGGGTTCCAGGGAGGCTACGGTCGCTACAATCTGTTGCGCCGCCCTCGGAGCTGGCAGATCCGGGTCTCGTGGCTAAGAGTGACGTGGTCTATCGAATCCAAACAGAGGGGAGGAGGCCGGCGGCCAGCAGCAGCGCAGCGACAGCGGCGTCCGGAACGCTCCCGGCCGCCACCCTCCCCGCCCGCCGCTTGTTTGGGCGGGTGAGTGTCCCCCCCCCCCGACCCACCGCCCTCCTCGGCGACCCTCTTCGCGTCGCCACTTCCTATGGCCGCGCGCCTCCCGGGGGACCGCTGCGGCAGAGCGGGCGCCTCTGGCTGGGCGCTGCACGCAGGGAGCCCGCAGCCGCTGGCCGGGCAGCCTGCAGCTGGGCTGGACAGGCACCCGCAGCCCAGGTCTTTCACTTTTAGGGCCACATAGGCGGCGCGGGCGTGCAGGGGATTAGGGACAGTAACCACGAATGCCGGGGCGGTGGCGTTTGCCTGGTGGGTTCGATGAAGTCACCCGGACGCGGCCCTTTGTTGTGGTGTGTGGTAGCTGCCATCCTGAAAGCCAGAGCTCTTCTTTAACCTCCATTGTGTTGCGGATTTAAAGGATTCCCCTTTTCTGTTGGTTCAGTATGTGGAGCCGGGGCTGACAATGGAGCAGGTAGCAGCACCGTTATTGGAAGGGATGCAGCGCAACAGTCCGGCAGTGGGTTGAGATCCGTGTCGCTGCTTAAGCCGAAGTTTTTCGGAAGTGGCTGCTTAAACGTTAGGATTTTAGCCAAGATGATACTTGCTAACTGTAGAGAGGTGGCAGGGTGCTTTTAGTTTTCCCAGTTGGAAAAGCCGAGGATGAGGCCTTAATAATGGAATGCCCCGGGTTTACATCTGGAGCGCCTGATGAGCTTCAGGAAGCATTTGCCTGCATCTGTGGAAGATACCCTCCCGATTTTGTGCTGTGGTGTCAGTTGGCAGCTATTCGCACCAGAATTTGGCAAAACCTACAATTTCCCAAGGGTTCTAGTCTGGAAACGCGCTGCCCTGTGTCTGATGTGGAGGTTAGGGGAAGCAGCTGCGTGCCTCCTGCTTCAGGTGACTCACTGCTCTCGCAAGATTCCTTTAGTGTAACCGCCCACCCTTTTGCCCTCAGCACTCAGACCAGAAAACCAAGCCTGGATGTGCCACCGTCGTTTTGAAAAGGGACACTTCCCCCTCTCCAAGATACTTAATTAAAGTGTTTCTGTGGAAAGCAGCAGGAAAGAACGACAAAAAACAGATTGATTGCTTTCCAATCAAATCTGGGAAGAATTCTTAGGGAATTTAGACCCCTATCTTTGAGGGGTGTGCCCTTGGGCAGTGACGGGCTTCTTTATTAAATCTTTTCCTCCTGTGTAGGTCATGGATTTTTCCCCCTCTTTTCTTTTACTATACTTGGAATCCTGTTGATATAGACAAGGAGAATTTTCGTTTTGCAACTTCCCCCTTTTCAGATAAAAAAAAAACCCACCCTTTTTACTATTCTGAAACCAATCTTTTTTTGTTTTGTGAGATGTTTTTGTGATGATTGGAGGAAATGTTGATAGTAGGTGAGGAGAAAAGAATGATAATCGTGCACTCCTCTTGCCAGAATGTTAGTTCATATCCTTCCAGATGCTTTTGCAGTTGCTTTATAAAAATACGGTATCACACTACGTTTGGTTTTTTAAAAATAAATTTTATTTATTTATTTAATGTGTACGGATATTTTGCCTGTATATATGCTTGTGCACTTTGTGCATTCCTGGGTGCCCAGGGAGGGGTTGGAGTCCAGGGGATTGGAGTTACAGAGGAGTCGGAGTTGCTATGTTGCAGGGAACCAAACCCAGGTCCTCTGGAAGAGTAGTTAATGCTGTAATCCCTGAGCCACCCCATGCATTTGTTTCCCTTCCTGCCCCTTTGGCTTTACATACTGGCACTTTTTTGGGTTGTTTGTTTGTTTGTTTGTTTATTTATTTATTTGTAGCTATGGACTGTGGACCTTTTAGGGTGAAATTCCACTGATGGAAAAGCAATGGTTATTAACGCCGTGGAGTGGAAAGTTTTCCCCTATGTCTCTCTTGGTGAAACTGTGAGACTTAATAAATCAGACACTGAACGGCATGTAGGCTTACATACCTTGTTTAAACAGTCCAGGCAGTAAGTGCACTGCAGTGCGGAGTTTTGGTGTTTTGTTTTTAATGTCCCACAGGTAAGTTTAGGTGTAACCCTTAGTTACGCCGTACTTCAAATGCAATGCCTCTGTTACACCCCATTCCATAAGAGTCTGGAGGAAACTATTTTGCATAGCATACTTATTTACTTTATTAGCTTTGGGGTTGAGGTATGTGCCATCTGTTACAGTTTTTGTTGTTTGGTTTTTAACCACTGGACACCAAAGGAGCCTATCCAGAAATGAAATGCCCTCTTTACCCCAGCTTCAAAGGCTGAGCCCCGTGAAGTATCCTAAGTCTGCTAATACCACTTTGGGCTGATGCTCATAAGCTTCCTAAGACCTATAAAATCTCTTTTGTCTTCATTATCTCCTAGTAATTAATTCCAGATAGTTAGTACTCTGTGACTCTTCTTTAGTTTTTACAAGGCTTTACGGATTATTTTGTGTGTGTGCCTATATCTAATGTGCACATGAGTGTGAGTGTAAGCGTGTGTGTGTGTGTGTGTGTGTGTGTGTGTGTGTGTGTGTGTGCGTGCGGGGCGCGCGCACCAGAGGAAGCCAGAAGAGGGTACTGGATTCCCTAGTACTAGATCTGACGTAGTTATGAGTTTATGGGCCACCATGCAAGGTACTAGGGACCAAACTGGGGTCCTCTCGACAAGAAGCAAGTGCTCTTAATGACTGAGCCATCTCTCCAGCCCCTTTAATTATAAAAAATTACAGTACTCAGTATGCATTCCTTTCCCATCCCTGGTGCTACCGCCCTTGCTAGACTACACACAGTCTCTTATGTGGTCAACTGAAGTAATTTCCTGGCCCTCTCTCCAGCTCTGGCTACATACTTATGGTGCATTCCTCATGTCACAACCTAAGAGTTCCCTCAAATTTTAGATAGATGTGTCATACTCGCATGTGCTCACCCCCCCCCCCCAAACACACAGCTGATTGAAAGTCTCAGGATAAAACCTAGCCTGGCATGGTTGCAAACACCTTTAATCCCAGCACTCTTGGGAGGCAGAGGTAAGCAGCTGTCTTTGAGTTGGCTGTCAGCCTTTGAGTATCAGGTTTGTTAGGCACATCCTACCTAGTCCTAGTCCTGTACTCTGGAGCCTGGCCCATCAGTAAACCAGTGTCCTGTTTTCATCTCTTTTTGTTATGTCTGAATCTACTAGAATTTGAACTACTGCCCGAAGGCCTTTGCTCTTCTGTACCTGATCTTCAATATTCTCACAGTCCTGCTTTGCCAGTTCGTTTCTGTCATCCAAGTTGCAGTTCAGATGCTGGCTTTTCAAAGAACTTACCCATATTCTGTTCTTTTTATCTTATTCACAGCATTCACCACTACGTGGATTGCCCTTAATTTAATTTTTTTATGCTTCTTACGCTGGCAGTTCTTCAAAATGGCATAAGGAAACTCCATGTTGTTGCTGGATGAACAAGCTTGTGGGCATTTCTATGCTCCTCTCGTTAGGCCTGCTCGGTCTCAGAAAACTACTCAGCAGCCTCTTACAGGACAGTCCTTCATTCTGTTCAGTACCTTTGGTGTTCGGGCCAAAGAGCATCCTTCTGTTTTAGACATGGAACCTTTGAGAAGTGTGTTTCCTAGCATCTGTGTCCTTCCCCAACCCACTTTTTTGTGGTGCTGCAAATTGAACCCAACCCTTTGTACGTGGTAGGTAAGCACCTTACCATTGAGTTATACCCCAGACCTTGGCCCTGCACCTTTTGTTGATTTTTGAGGTGGTTTTTATGAAGCTAGGCTGGCCTGGGGCCCATCTTGAACTTCTGATCTGTTTACTTACACCAGGCTTTTGGTTTTGAGGCAGTGTCTTGGCTCCGTATCTTAGTGCTGGCCTTGGTTAACTGGAGGTCTTCCTGTCTCTCCC
>NW_023046310.1:0-60417 GCF_011762505.2 Arvicanthis niloticus
TTTTAGAGTGGATGGTGTTATACAATACTACGTTTTTTGTCTAAAACAAATTTTAGTGTTATTTGGAATAGACTGTGTATATTTCAGGTTTGTAGCTGCACTTACTTGCACATGCTTTACTTAAGTCTACTCATTTCTTGAATAAACCTTTCACAACGGCACATCCTGTGTAATCTCACTCGAGTTTCCTTTGGGTGGAACCTTCCTAGAGCCTGGGTATTGTAATACCACTCATTATTAACAGTATGCTCCAGTTGAAACCCAGACTTTCCTTCTCTTTCAGAGTCTGATCCACTTTAAATCTTGGATAAAGAACAATGGTTCCAGATATGAAAAGAAGTAAGAAGAATAACAGCATAATTGTGTGGGTCGTTTGTGTTGAGTTTAACACAATGAAGGGAGCTGACCAAGATTAATTTTAGAAACATTCAGTACTCTTTGAATGACTCTGTGATTAAACATCAGTGGGAGGAGACATGTGGGCAGGAGGTTGGGGTGTATATGAGACAGACAGACAAACAAACAGAGAAAGACAAAAACAACAAAGAAGAGAGAAATTCTACTATATCTAAATTATTTCTTTTTTTTCCTGAAAAGTTATTTACAGTCCTTAACTTATGTAGTTCATTATTAACACTGCTAGCCTGTACAAGTGACTTAGCTGATATATACCTGAGAAGTCACAAACAGAACTCATTGCTCTTAACCACTTGGTGAGTCAGGCTGTTAATTTCTCATCACTGAGTAATGTTCCATTAAATTCAATTTGAAGGTTCTTTCAAGTTTAAGCACAGCTTAATAGATTAACTTCTTATAAACTATATAAGCTTTATAGTATTTCTATCAATTCCCTTCATTTTATCTATTACTAATGCGTATATGTATGGATGTATATTTACACACATGAAGGGGTCAGCAGATCAGATCCTTAAAGTCATTTATCTTTTTTCATGCTTCAAAACTTATTTTTGGCATTGTAGTATAATTACATCACTTCCCCCTCTGTTTTCTTCCTTTTAATTCCTTGCTCTTTTTCAAATCCATGGCTCATTTTTATTAACTGTAGTTGCATGTGGATCTGGCACTTAATAAGTACAATGTGCTCAAACTTTTATGTTTTCTTCAGTGTGACCATTTGTATTGAGTAACAACCAGTGTGTTCCTTCCCAGGAAGACTATTTCTCTCATTCTCAGCACTTTTTGCCCTATATCTCTTTATGTAGGGCTGAGGCTCCTGCTTTTTCCCTATACACAGTAGCATGTATGCCATTGTATCCTTCCAGGTTTACTTGTATTTCTAGATACAAGCTAGGTCACTAAGTTTAAGTGACAAATGCCTTTACCTGGTAGTCCATCTAACTGTTCATTTAGTAATTATCAAAGTTATTAGAATATACCATATATACATAACTTAAAAATACTTAGATTATAATTTCATTTACTACCTTATCTCTATTCTCCAGAAAAAAAGCTTACAAACTCTTAATTTTTAGATTGTAGTCATTGTTCAGTAAATGTAGAGTACTATACATTCATTTCTGAGAAAACACTTACTGACAAAATGTTTTGATTTAGAAATAGTGGAGAATATTACATGTAATTGCATACTTACATGAGAGCAGCAATTTTATTATTTGAACCTATTAATGACCACTGATAAACTCAATCATAAAATCTCAAGCCTCTAACTTCACTTGGTTGGTAAGAATCTGCATGTGAACAACATAGTCTAGTGTTAGTGCTTACTGATCGTGCACATGAAACCTGGGTTTCACTCCCAGTGCTGTTGGTTCCTACACATTCACCCACTAGAATTTAAACATTCAGTAAACACGAAGTATTCTTACTTTTACTAGATAATACATCAGGTGAGTGAAAGAAATGCAATAATTTCTTGAATATGATTGAAGTGCTGTTTATCCTAAAAATGTTTTAGATAGCCATATAAACTATATCTCAGTATCTTAAAACAAGATAAGAAAATTTAAAGCAAATAAAATATTCTAAAATACAGTTTCTGTCTCATGTAAACAAAACACAGACCCAATACAAAACTATGTGAGAATTTGTATTAAAATTTTCTCTGAAATTCAATCAAGATGATATCAGTACTTGCTAGAGTTCTTTTTAAGATTAAATGAAACTTATTAAATACATGCTAGAGGGGGGAAAACAGAGCCTAGAATAGCAAGAAACAATGCCAAGACTAGAATCAAACATTAATTGTCCTCTATAGTTTCTATGTTCTAACTATTGTTATTTCTGTATTTGTTAATAGTCTAAGGTAGTTTAGACAGGAGGGGGATATAAGAGGAGGAAAGATAGAGAATGAGGAAGCCTTGGAGACTAGGGATGAAGATTCCAAGATGAAATCCAGCCAAGTTATATTAACACTCCCTGTAAAGTTAAGTTTGTTTGTGGGCTTCCTAGAGCAGAAAGAATTTAACATAGTTTGTGTAAATGTCTAGGCAGCTTCTCAGTAAGAAATATACTTGAAATATGCTTGGAAAAAACAAGATAACACTGCTGAGCTGTCAAGCAAGCTGATCACAAATTCATTTTTCACCAATGGTTGTTTGTTCACTTGTTTGTTTGTTTGCTTGCTTGCTTGCTTGAGATTGCTTGTTGCTTGGTCTGTGGTGTGTATTTGTGTTTCTGTGTGTGTGTGTGTGTGTGTGTGTGTGTGTGTCCTTTTAACATTCTAGCTACATGCAATCATTGTAGAGTTGTCATGTATCTACATGTTTTAATGACAGCCAGATATAGTAAAATCATACATTTCACAATGTCATCAAATTCATAATGCAGGATGCTGAGCTATTACAATAAATCCCCTCTAATAGCCTTTCCTCAACAAAGCCATGAATGGAATAGGCATTTATGATTCTAGAACTCACAGATTCTGAATGGTTTCATTTGTGCAATAGAAAAAGTTCTAAATCTCCTTACTTTTCTCCTATACACAAATTATACATATACTCAAATCATATCTCTACAAGTTTTGCCTCTGTAAACAATGTTCATATAGTATGTCCTTTCAAATTCTATGAAGTATGTATACATGGTAATTCTAATGAGTAATTCTAAATTACTCATCCTCAACTATGAATTGAACATTTACATCGATTCAGCATCGAGTGTGTAATCCAGTGCTACTTATTTTCCTGAACCCTGTAGAAAGTGACTAGCTTATGTTCTCCAGTTATAGTTCATTGGGTTGAAACTAACAAAGCATACCTTTACTACTTCCATTATATATATTTCAGCATACGTTATGAACATACTCTAAGGAAAGAATTCCCAGAGCATAAAGCTATGACTCTAGTTCCTTGTCAAATGAATATATTCTCAAGCACAAGACCTGCTTCAGGTTGCCAACTTAAGCACCTCTACTTTAAAAAAAATTATAAAAACCTTATTTTATATTCATTACTTGTCTGTCTTACTTAGACAGAACCAATTTCTGTTGTATTACTTACCTGTTACAGCTGAATTACAATACCTATAAAAAATTTCCCATACTAACAGTAGCTGAAAAAAAAAGAAGAAAGTGATCAGCAAGTCTAGAAAATGACTGTGGATTGTCTTGGTTCCTAACACACACACACACACACACACAAAACCTACAGGTGGCAGTGAGTAAGGCTTTCTTGTTATTTCAAGATGAGAAAAGTGCAAAACATTGATCCTGTACTTGGCAAAATTTAGCAACTGTAATACAAAATCATGCTAGAGTTAGCAAAGTTGAAGAAATAGGTTTTGCTGATAATACATATATATCTCACACGTGGAAATACATTACACAAGTCATGTGACAAATAGCCTGGTAAGAATAAAAATCTTAATGAGATCTGTGCTTAAATAATAGATTATGTCAGTATTAGATGTGGAGTATCTGCATTATTAGGAGAAGCCCAGGTCATACCTTCTGAAGCACTACAGTACTACAGTATTCTCTTGAAGAGATGACTTCACTGAGATATATATGCTGTGTTTCTTACCCCTAAAACTTACTATTGCAATACCCTTCAATGAAACCCATGTTTGACTAATTTTTGAACAATCAAAAGACTAAAATCTATAACTTTACAGCACATTATAATGATACTGCTTTAAAACAATAGTGAAATGTCATGGTTTTAAGGCACAAAGATTGTCAAGATATAGGTCTGACTGTCACCACTTTAAATTCTAAATGGTAAACCTCCTGAAGGAACATTGGCAAATGTGATCACACAGTTTGTGAACAATCTCATGTCCTCTACAGGTCAGATAGGAAGTAAAGAGTGTAGTCAAAGAAAAAAAACTCAATGTTAAGGGCAACAATGGTACATCATTATCATATAGGCACCAGAGTTCTTCAAAGGTCCAGATGAGCTACACAGCTTCACCATGGCAACCAAGCTCTTCATTGGCTGCCTATAAAGAATGTGTAAATTATTTCTTTGAAGTTTAGCAGTTTTTAACTGGAGGAACAATAGTGACAATAGCCATTCTAGTTTTGTTTAGTTTATCCCTCACTTTTTGTTAGTAAACATGGTGAGTAACATTTTCTCTCACCTTTCTTGAGTTAAAGCAAAAATTTTAAAACTTTTTCTTCTAAGTTATTTCAATAATTTCACTGTGACTTAAATATATTTAAGTAAAAATTTCATTTAGTCAATTTTATAATGTCCAATTTAAATTAAATAATAATATACTAGCTTTATAATTATTACAGAATCAAATACACTTGTGAGCAGAATTAATGTCATAAAATACTAATAAAAATGTTCATTAAATTGTGTTCAAGTATCTGCTAGACAATAACTATGAGCACCCATTGTAATTGCTTACTCCTATGAACACTTCCATTAGTGTGTAAACTTGTGTGTTCTCCAATTCGATATCAGTCTAGTCTCTTTTATTCAAACCATGTAATTCTCATAGATGTTAAAGATATTGTATTATATTGATGAATTTTCTGCCTCTAGATTTTCCAAATGTTTAGTCTTAAAACTCAACATTTCTTTCTGTATACAGTTTTGAATACACAAATATGTTTTGTCACATCCCCATAATTTTTTAAACCATGAAATCTTCTATCTATACTTAGCATTTCCAGTGAATTTCTTGTGTTTACAAATTTCATC
Organism: Arvicanthis niloticus; assembly: GCF_011762505.2. Classification (NCBI taxonomy): domain Eukaryota; kingdom Metazoa; phylum Chordata; class Mammalia; order Rodentia; family Muridae; genus Arvicanthis; species Arvicanthis niloticus. The sequence goes on from NW_023046310.1 coordinate 5,133, forward strand.
TATTTTCTATCTTTCTCATATTTTGGTTTCTTCCACAGAGACTGTATTCCTTAATATTCCAAAGGTCTCAAAGCTTTCCATTCTCTGAATATACATTTGAAATCTCTCTTACCATGGAGCCTCATGCTTTCTGCAGAGAAGATGAATCTGTTCTGTTCAGAACCAGCCAACTGTATCAGGACATCACACTCAGTAAGTGAGGTGTTTACCTGAGTCCACTTACTGTTGCAGTCCAGGACTGGAGATTGCCACAGTGTATCCAGGCACATGGTGAGTCAACCCATGCATCTCAGCAGGACCCAGTCTTCCCTCCTGCTCCCCTTACTCACCACATCAGACCATACCTGATTTACCATATAGCACACTTTATCCTCTAGGTTCAGCAGTATAATGGGCATCTTCACTCAGGATGCTGATCACTAGCTTATGTTATTGATAAGACCTTATAGATATGATGGAAGGTACCTAGCATCTAGTCTAGATTAGCTCAAACTTGGCATGGATCATTAAGATGCAGTATGGATAATATGGAAGATATCTAGTCTCCTTGAAATTCTTGGTGTGTGGCATCTGAGAGAGAAAGCAGACATCTTTTGATAGGAAAGCACTGAGAATTGGATCCCCTGAGAGTCAGCTGGGTGTGCAGAAGTGGCCTGTTTGGGGAAAAATCATTGCACTGTAGCATTCTCTGTGGTAAAACAAAGGGATCTAAGCATCATATCATCAAAAATAACAATCAAAATATATCAATGAATGTAGCATTCTAATAATTAATTTTATTTATTTGGTCATAATACTTATGATTAAACTTGGAACATGGAAATGCATTTTGGAATGTCAAGCAAGATTCCAAACATCTCTTATTTATTAACACCTTATATGATTTGTTCTAGGTTGGAGACAGGTAACTCAAGATGACCTAGATCTCACTAGGTAGCCCGATTGAACTCAGCTTATGACAATCTCCTGCCTCAGTGTTGCAAGTAATAAAATTATAGGGAGACCTACATAGTATCTTATAACTATTATTTTTTGTTCTATTTGTCAAACTAAAACAGGAGGCCCACAGAGACTGGACAACATTATGTCCATGTTTCATTGTTGGTGTTTTCACTGATTTGAAGAGACACCATGACCAAGGCAACTCTGTGTGTGTGTGTGTGTGTGTGTGTGTGTGTGTGTGTGTGTGTGTGTGTGTGTGTTAAGGATTAGGATGATTTTTTCATTAAGTGAGAAAAAGCAAGAACAGTACAAATATGATCACATGTCTAAAACCACACAGAGATACTTTTTTTATAAAATGCACAGGAAAGAGTCAGGAAGAATGCATATCAATTCTGTTTTTTAAAAAAGCAGTAGGCTCTGTCAGGGAAGTAAGTGCTCCAGGTGAGGTGGGATTTTATGTACACCTCCTAGTGTTGGAAATGCTTTTTGTTCAGCACAAATCCTGTTACTTGTATAATTACAAAAATATTAAAAAACAGAAAATATGTAGGCATCATGTAGTACAAGGTGTAGGCTTCAATTTTTAAAGCCTATTTTAATAAAGATATTTTTATTTCATCTTAACCTTTTTTAGTTTTTCATTGGATATTTTATTTATTTACATTTCAAATGTTATCTTCTTTCCAGGTTTCCTCTTCGAAAACCAACTATCTCATCCTCCCTTTTTCTGTTTCTGTGAGGGTACTCTCCCATCCTTTCACCCACCCACTCCCACCTCACTGCCTGGCATTCCCCTACACTGAGGCATTGCACGTTCACAGGACCAAGTGCCTCTCCTCCCACTGATGCCAGTTAAGGATATCCAATACAACATATACAGCTGGAGTCATGGGTCCCTCCATGTGTACTCTTTGATTGGTGGCTTAGTCCTTGGGACCTCTGAGGACTCTGGTTGGTTAATATTGTTGTTCTTCCTATGCAGTTACAGTCCCTTCAGTCCTTTTTCTAACTCCTCCATTCTGGTCCCTGTGCTCAGTCCAATATTAGCTTCGAACATCCGCATCTGTATTTGTCGGGCTCTGGAAGAGCTTTCCAGGAAACAGCTATATTAGGCTCCTGTCAGCAAGTACTTCTTGGCATTAGCGATTGTGTCTGGGTTTGGTGTCTGTATATGGGATGGATACCCTGGTGGGGCAGTCTCTGGATGGCCTTTCCTTCAGTCTCTGCTCCAGTCTTTTGTCCCTGTATTTCTTTTAGATTAGAGCAATTTGAGGTTAAAAATTTGGAGACGAGGGGAAGGGAAACTTACAGAGCCCACCTCCAAGCACAAAGACAGGTCATTAAGTGAGGGGGTTGCCAACCCACAGTCAAAACTCTGACCCGTAATTGTTCCTCTCTGAAGGAACTGCAAGGATGGAAATGGAGAGGAGCCTGAGGAAAAGAAGGTCCAGCAACAGGCACAAAGAAGGATTCAGAATAAGGGGAGGTCCCATGATCAGATACTATTCCTGAGGCTATGGGGCACTCACAGAATGGGACCTATCATGACTGCCCTCTGAAAGACGCAACAAGCAGCTGAAAGAGTCAGATGCATATATTTGTACCCAACCAATAGACAGAAGCTGCTGACCACTGTGGTTGAATTGGGGAAAGGAGGTTGAGGAGGAGGGTGACTCTTGCACGAAGACCAGCAGTCTCCATTATCCTGGATCTCCGACTACAAACCTAGCAGCTTACACCAGCTGATGTAAGGCCCCCAACATATGTATATCAGAGGACTCCCAGTCTGGGTTCAGTCAGAGAAGCTGCACCTAACCATCAAGAGACCTGGTGCCCCAGAGAGTTTAGAGGTCTGGTGGGGAGGGCGTGGGTTGGAGACAAGGGTGGGTGGTGAGGACATTTTCGCAGAGACAGGGGCAGGAAGGAGGTATAGGAAGTGGAATGGTTAGAGGGTGGACAGGGGGAATGGGATCTGAAGTGTAAATAAATCAATAAATAAATAAATAAATAATTTAAAAATATATGTGGAGATGAATGAGTGGTCCCATCCCACAAGCTGGGGCCTTGCCTAACCTCTAGATATGGTCTCTACAGGTTCTCCCTCCCCTTTGTTGGCCATTTCAAATAATTTCATCTCTCTTGGGTCCTGGGAGCCTCTTGGTTTCCTGGCATCTAGGACTTTCTGGTGGCTACCCCTAGTTCCCCATACTCCATTGCTACACACCTCTGTTCAATTTCCGGACTTTCTGTATATCATTCCTTTCTCCTCCCATACCTGATTCTGGCCCCATTTTTCTCCTGACTATCCTCTCTTCCTTGGAAGTTCCTTCCACTCTCTACATCCTGTGAGTATTTTGTTCCCCCTTCTAAGAAGGACTGAAGCATCCACAGTTTGGTATTCCTTCTTTTTGAGCTTCATAAGGTCTGTGAATTGTATCCTGGGTATTCTGAGCTTTGGAATTAATATCCACTTATCAGCAAGCCCATACTATGTGTGTGCTTTTATGACTGGGACACCTCACTCAGGATATTTTCTAGTTCAATCCATATGCCTCCAAATTTCATTGTTTTTTTTATTGCAAAGTCTTTGTTTTTAATAGCCAAGTAGTGCTCCATTGTGTAATTGTACCATATTTTCTTTATCCATTCATGTTTTGAAGGACATCTGGGTTCTTTCCAGTTTCTGGCTGGAAATAAATAAGTCTGCTGTACACAGAGTGGAGCATGTGTCCTTGTTATATGTTGGAGCATGTTTTGCGTATATGCCCAGGAGTGGTATAGCTGGGTCCTCAGGTAGTACTATATCTAATTTTCTGAGGAACTGACAGACTAATTTCTAAAGTGGTTGAATCAGCTTGCAATCCCACCAACAATAGAGGAGTGTTCCTCTTTTTCCATATCCTTGCCAGCATCTGCTGTCATCTGAATTTTTTATCTTAGACATTCTGACTGGTGTGAGGTGGAATCTCAGGGTCATTTTGATTTGTATTTCCCTGATGATTAAGGATGTTGAATATTTCTCTTTTTTTGAGATGTGAAAATCTTTATTGGATATTTCATTTACATTTCAGATGCCATCCCCTTTCCGATTTCCCCTCCCTAGAGAACCCCTATCCCATCACTGCTTCTCTTTTTTGCTTTTATACTATTTTTAAAATGTTAAAGGCTTTATAAGTTTGGTAATGCTCAATAACAAGATGCCCATACAATTAGAAGTGTAACCCAATATCCAACCAAGATATATCAACTATTTTAGACTTGCAGAGACATGAGAACATCTGCTTCCATGTTTCTTCCTCTCTTGTCACCAAGCTCCTCCTCTCCTTCTCCTCCTCCTCTCCTTACTCCTCCTCTTCCTCTTCTTACTCCTCCCACCTTAGCTCCTCCTACATATCACCCTTCCTGTTAAAATAAAACTTTTCTCTTAAAATACAATTAGAGCATAACTATACCAGTTTGGGTTGGTAAGGTACAAGATAGACCTAATACCCAGTCCATCATTTTGTTGACTAAACAGAACCTCTGTCATTCCTTTTAACTAAAAGACTGTTCTGAACCTGGCGTTTTTCTTGGCTTTAGAATGAATGTCAGCTGAAAACCATCCTCTCAAATCTTTTCTCCCAAAGTAAGTAACTGGGACTGACTATGAGACTATAACTCTTCAACCCTGTCAGAAATACAGAATGACTGAGTTAACTGAAATTATGAGACACAAAAAGCATAGCTTCTAAAACTTAGCCAATTTATAGAGACCACTGAACACCTGGACTGTCCCTATACTACAAAACATTGGAGCATCCAGTCTTCAACCTTCTGTCCCAGGATTATCTGACAGACTGAGTGATAAAGAATTATTAAGGGCTGATTACTCTGTCTTGGCAGATATAATCAGTCGAATGTTGCCCAAGTGTGTCCTTTTCTGTACAGTGATTTGTCTGTAGATGAAAACAGGCAATTCTTGCCTAGTGGCTGTCTCACCACAACTGGAATAACTCCAAAGATGCTCAATTTCTTCTTAGAATCTAAGACAGGAAGCTGTCAGAAGCAGACATGTCTCTAATCAAAATGAACATTAATTCAGAAATGTTTGTAATGTCAATTCTGTGGACTTCTGATGTTTTGAAAACCAACTATTCATGTAAGGCAATCTGGACTGTTGTCTGTTAACTCCTCTCAGCTATTTCTAAATAAAACATAGAAAACACCCTAACAATAAACTTAGAGCCATGAATTTTCTATAGGCCTGCAACTCACAGGATAACCATCTCAAATCAGTTAAAAAAGTTAAAGAAGGACTGGGTCTAAGCCTTGTATTCCTAAATGTGTTATACAGGCACACTGCCTATGAGAATAACAATATTAATCTAAGTTTTATATCAATAAGAAGCTCACACCAATGAAAACCTTAAATTTGAAATAAAAGTAAATTTTGTACCATTTAAGAAATTATAACTTCAGCTTAATAACAATTATGCATATTTCTACAAATAGGTTATGGCTATGCAATAAATCCTAGCTAATCCTCCCTGTTCCAACAAAACCACTACTTTTCCCTAGAAAGACAACCCAATATTAACCACCTCAGTCCCCAAGCCCAGGGAATAGGGGCACTGAATCTTCATTAATTTCTTCAAGCTGATTATGGGGGATGAGTTATTAGAAGAGGGGCAGGGGGAAGAGTAAATTGATAAGCCTCTGACACTGTGTCTTCACTGGATCCAGCTGAAATTCCAGGACATCAGAGGTTCGAGCAGGTCTGCTCAGCTTGCTTGATGAGTAGATACACCAAGGCTGTGTATTCTGCAATATACAATTCCCTAACAATTTTAGTATCAAGATAATTTTTTGTTTGAATTCTGGAATCTAGCCTTCTGGCAGCCTGCCTCTGTCATATCTAATCCATATAATTCTGGGAGTTTATATGAAAGTGTGCTCTCACCATCCTCCTATTTTCGCCTCCCTGCTCTCAAATTTCCCAACACTAGGGAATCCAAACTTTCAGGCACCAAGGCCCTCCACTTCCACTGATGCCTAACCCCTTACCCCATCACCCCTCTTCCAATTACTATGAGGATGTGCTCCCACCATCCTCTCATTCCTGCCTCCCTGCACTTGAAATTCCCCAACACTAGGAAAGCCAAACTTCCAGGTACCAAGGCAGTCCACTTCCACTGATGCCTGGCAAGGCCATTCTCAACTACCTATACAGGTGGAGCCATGAGTCCCTCCAGTCATATTCTTGGGCTGGAGATTTTAGAATGGCTACTCCAGCTTGTTTCTTAGGGCCATTTGCTTGAAAAATTGTTTTCCAGCTTTTTACTCTAAGGTAGAGTCTTTGTCACTGAGGTGGGTTTCCTGTATGCAACAAAATGCTGGGTCCTGTTTAGGTATCCAGTCCATTAGCCTATATGTTTTTTTTTGTTTGTTTGTTTGATTTTTTTTTTTTTTTTTGGTTTTTTCGAGACAGGGTTTCTCTGTATAGCCTTGGCCGTCCTGGAACTCACTCTGTAGACCAGGCTGGCCTCGAACTCAGAAATCTGCCTGCCTCTGCCTCCCAAGTGCTGGGATTAAAGGCGTGCGCCACCACTGCCCGGCAGCCTATATGTTTTATTTGGGGGATTGAGTCCATTGATATTAAGAGATATTAAGGAACAGTGATTGTTGTTTCCTGTTATTTTTGTTAGAGTTGAAATTATCTTTGTGTGGCTATCTTCTTTTGGATTTGTTGGAAGAGGATTACTTTCTTGCTCTTTCTAGGGTATAATTTTTCTCCTTGTATTGGAGCTTTCCTGCTATTATTCTTTGTAATGCTGGGTTTGTGGAAAGATATTGTGTATCTGGTTTTGTCATGGAATATCTTGGTTTCTCCATCCACGGTAATTGAGAGTTTTGCTGGGCATAGTATCCTGTGCTGGCATTTGTGTTTTCTTAGGGTCTGTATGACATCTGTCCAGCATCTTCTAACTTTATAGTACCTGGTGAAAAGTCTTGTGTAATTCTGATAGGGTTGCCTTTATATGTTACTTTGCCTTTTTTCCTTACTGCTTTTAGTATCTTCTCTTTGTTTTTTATATTTGATGTTTTGATTATTATGTGACGGGAGGTATTTCTTTTCTGGTCTAGTCTATTTAGTGTTCTCTAGCCTTCTTGTGTGTTTCTGGGTTCTTTAGATTAGGGAAGTTTTCTTCTATGATTTTGTTGAAGATATCTATTGACCCTTTAAGTTGGGAAACTTTACTCTCATCTATATCTATTATCCTTAGGTTTGATCTTCTCATTGTGTCCTGGACTTCCTGGATGTTTTGTGTTAAGAACATTTTGCATTTTGCATTTTCTTTGACAGTTGTGTCAATGTTTTTTATGGTATCTTCTGCACTTGAGATTCTTTCTTCTATCTCTTGTATTCTGTTGGTGATGCTTGTGTCTATGACTCCTGATTTCTTTCCTAGGTTTTCTATCTCCAGGGTAGTCTCCCTTTGTGATTTCTTTATTGTTTCTACTTTCATTTTTATGTCCCAGTTTTGTTCAATTCCTTCACCTGTTTGGTTGCGTTCTCTTGTAATTCTTTAAGGGTTTTTTGTGTTTCCATTTTAAGAGCTTCTACCTGTTTACCTGTGTTCTCCTCAAATTCTCTGAGAGTGTTATTTATGTCCTTCTTAAAATCCTTTATTATGATCATTAGAAGTGATTTTAAATCTGAATCTTACTTTCCTGGTAATATGGGGAACTCAGGACTTTCTTGTGTGGGAGAACTAGATTCTAATGATGCCAAGTACCCTGGTTTGTTGATGCTTATGTTCTTGCGCTTGCCTTTTGCCATCTGGAACTTTTTATTTCTACCTGCCCTGTCTCTGACTGGAGCCTGTCTTTCCCATTATCTTAGATGTATCAGAACTGTGTTGGATGGGAGTTAGTACTGGGGTAAGAGCTGGAGCCCAAAATATGCTCAGTGCTCAGGCACAGACAGGAAGAGCTAGGGCCCAAGATCTGCTCAGTGCTCAGGGCCAAGAGTGACTTCCTGGGTCCTTGTGGGTCCCAGTTACTTCCTGTTTGGGGCAGGCATTGCTGTCTGTTTACCTAAGATACTCCCTGGTTTAGAGCACCTGGGAGCCCTGCTTCCTCTGGGTTCTTAGAGATTGGGGGCCGAGCTACAGCCAGAGATCTGGCCAGTGCTCAGGCTCAGTCTGGAGGAAACCAGTGCTCAGGTTCGGGAGTGACTTCCTGGGTCCTAGTGAGTCCCAGTTACTCTCTGTTTGGGGCTGGCATTGCTGTCTGCTTACCTAAGATACTACCTGGATAGATAGAGAGCCTGGGAGCCCTGCTTCCTCTGGGTTCTTAAAGATTGGGGGCAGAGATTCTGCCCAGGATCTGCTTGGTGCACAGTCCCAGACCAGAAGGAGAACATTTCTTTAGTTGCTTCTTGGCCATTCAAGATTCCTCAGTTGAGAATACTTTGTTTAGCTCTATACTCCATTTTTAATAAGGTTATTTGGTTGTCTGGAGTCTAATTTCTTGAGTTCTTTGTATATATTAGATATTAGCCCTCTATCAGATGTAGGATTGGTAAAGATCTTCTCCCAATCAGTTGGTTGCCATTTTGTCCTTTGCCTTACATAATCTTTGCAATTTTATTAGGTCCCATTTGTTGATTCTTCATCTTAGAGCATAAGCCATTAGTATTTGGTTCAGGAAAATTTTTCCTATGCCCATGTGTTCAAGGATCTTACCCACTTTCTCTTCTACTAGATTCAGTGAGTCTGGTTTTATGTGTAGGTACTTGATTCACTTGGACTTGAGCTTTATACAAGGAGATAAGAATGGATCAATTTGCATTCTTCTACATGCTGTCCACCAGTCAAAACAGTACCATTTCTTGTACATGCTGTCCTTTTTCCACTGTATGATTTTAGGTCCTTTGTCAAAGATCAAGTGACCATAGGTGTGTGTCCCCACATTTCCTTTAGATGGGAGCAATTCTTGGTTAAAAATTTGGAGATGAGTGGGTGGCCCTTTCCCTCAACTGGGGGCCTTGCCTAATCTCTGGATATGATCTCAACAGGTTCTCCATCCCCTTTGTTGGGCATTTCAGCTAATCTCATCCCTATTGGGTCCTGGAAGTCTCTTGCTTTCCTAGCCACTGGGACTTTCTGGTAGCTACCCCCAGTTCCCCAACCCCCATTGCTGCACACTTCTGTTCAATTTCCAGACCCTCTGTATATCATCCTTGTCTCCTTCCATCCCTATCTTCAATTCTATTCCATTGATCTACCTGCCTGTCTCAGTACCAATATCCTACAGTTTTAATCATGATTGCTCTGTAGTGCAGCTTGAGGTCAGAAATTGTGATTTCCCCAAAAGTTCTTTTATTGTTGAAAATAGTTTTTCCTATTTTAGTTTTTTTGTTGTTGTTGTTATTCCAAATGAATTAGCAAATTGCTCTTTCTAACTCTATGAAGAATTGAGATGGAATTTTGGTGGAGATTTTGTGGAATCTGTAGATTTCTTTTGGTAAGATGGCCATTTTTACTATATTAATCTTGTCAATCTATGAGCATGGGAGATCTTTCCATCTTTAAAGATCTAATTTTTCTTCAGAGACTTGAAGTTTTTGTCATATAGATCTTTCACTTTCTTGATTAGAGTCACACTAAAGTGTTTTATATTATTTGTGACTATTATGAAGGGTGTCATTTCTCTAATTTCTTTCTCAGCCTGTTAATCCTTTGAGTAGAAGAAAGCTACTGATTTGTTAGAGCTAATTTTATATCCAGTCACTTTGTTGTAGTTGTTTATCAGGTGTAGGAGTGCTCTGGTAGAATTTTTGGTGTTACTCAAGTATACTACCATATCATCTGCAAATAGTGATATTTTGACTTCTTCCTTTTCAATATGTATCCCTTTGACCACACTTTGGGTTGTATAATTGCTCTAGCTAGAACTTCAAGTTCTATATTAAATAGATAGGGAAAGAGTGGGCAGCCTTGTCTAGCCCCTGATTTTAATGGGATTGCTTCAAGTTTCTCTTCATTTAATTTCATGTTGGCTACTGGTTTGCTGTATACTACTTTTACTGTGTTTAAGTATGGGCCTTTAATTCCTGATCATTCCAAGACTTGCATCATAAAATGATGTTAAATTTTGTCAAATGCTTTTTCAGCATCTAATGAGATGACCATGTGTTTTTTTCTTTGAATTTGTTAATATAATGGATTATGTTGATAAATTTCCATATATTGAACCATCCCTGGGATGAAGCCTACTTGATAGTGGTGAATGATCATTTTGATGTGTTCTTGGATTCCTTTTGCAAGAATTTTATTGAGTATTTTTGGAATGATATTGATAAGGGAAATTGGTTTGAAGTTTTCTCCTTTATTGGGTCTTTATGTGGTTTAGGTATAAGTATACTTGTGACTTCATAGAAAGAATTGGGTAGTAATACTTTCATTTCTATTTTGTTAAATAGTTTGAAGAGTATTGGTATTCAGTCTTCTTTGAAAGACTGATAGAATTCTGCACTAAACCCATCTGGTCCTGAGCTTTTTTGTTTGAGAGACTTTTATTTACTGCTTCTGTTTCTTTATGGACTGTTTAGATGGTTTATCTAACCCTAATTTAACTTTGGTACCTAGTGTCTAGCTAGAAAAAACATCTATTTCATCCAGATTTTGCAGTAGTGTTGAGTATAGGCTTTTGTAGTAGGATCTGATGGGTTTTTTTTAATTTCCTGGGTTTCTGTTGTTATGTCTCTCTTTTTATTTCTCATTTTTTAATTTGTATACTGTCTCTGTACCTGTAGCTTCTCTAGCTAAGTGTTTATCTATTTTGTTGATTTTCTCAAAGGACCAGCTCCTGGTTTTCTTGATTCTTTGTACAGTTCTTTTTGTTTCTACTTGGTTGATTTCAGCCCTGAGTTTGATTATTTCCTACCATCTACTCTTCATGGGTGTATTTGCTTCTTTTTGTTCTAGAGTGTTCAAATGTACTATTCAGCTACTAGTGTATGCTCTCTCCACTTTCTTTTTGAAGGCACTCAGAGCTGTGAGCTTTTCTCTTAGCACTGCTTTTATTGTGCCCCATAAGTTTTGGTAAGTTGTGCCTTTATTTTCACTAAATTCTAAAAAGTCTTTAATTTTCTTCTTTATTTCTTTCTTGACAAAATTATCACTGAGTAAAGAGTTGTTCAGTTTCTGTATATGTGTGTGTGCTTTCTGTTGGTGTTGTTGTTATTGAAGGCTAGCCTTAGTTCATGGTGATCTGATAAGATGCATGGGATTATTTCAATCTTCTTGTTATTTGTTGAGAACTGTTTTGTGACTGATTATGAAGTCAGTTTTGGAGAAGGTACCAAAAGGTGCTGAGAAGAAGGTATATTCTTTTGTTTCAAGATGAAATGTCCTATAGATGTCCGTTAAATACATTTGGTTCATAACTTGTGTTAGTTTCACTGTGTCTATGTTTAGTTTCTGTTTCTATGATCTGTCCATTGATGAGAATGGGGTGTTGAAGTCTCCCACTATTATTGTGTAAAGTGCAATGTGTGCTTTGATCTTTAGTAAAATTTCTTTTATCAATGTGGATTCCCTTGCATTGGGAGCATAGGTGTTCAAGATTGAAAGTTAATATTGGTAGATTTTTCTTTTAATGTATATGAAGTATGCTTTCTTATCTTTTTGATAACTTTTGGTTGAAAGTTGATTTTATTAGATATTAGAATGGTTACTCCAGGGTGTTTCTTGTCACCATTTGCTTTGAATTTTTTTTCCAGCCCTTTACACTGAGGTAATGTTTGTCTTGGTCACTGAGATGGATTTTCTGTATTCAACACAATGTGTAGGTAGAGTGGCTGGAAATGCAGAAAGTTCCTCCAGGCAGAAAGTTAGGAGTGGCGGTCATGGCTACAGTTGCTCATTAAGGGCCTTCTCCATTGTTGCTCATGGTGTGGCCCCAGTGACATGAGAATGTCTTTGGGTTTCCAAAATGACTTTATTGGCATGATGGATAATGGTTGAACCTGGATGGGCACCCCAATGAAACTCAGGGCAGACCTGAGTTAAATAGGGAGGAAGAAAGGGGGAGGAGCTATGGAAGAATGTCTAATTGGCTATGCCCTGTGACCTTCAAGTATCTCATTAGTATGTAAATCTCTCTAGGGCCTGAGGCCTGTAGTCATACCCTCTACCTCTGCTCTTTGGGTGGGGATGCATTGCCCTAAATGGGACTGAACAGTGTAGGTCAATGGAGTTCCACACCACGTGTTAGGAGCCTGGATTCTGGGAGCACGGTGCAATAGATGCCCATCTTTCACAGGCAATGGACACCTGTTGGGTCTCTAGGCTATTTACAGCCAGTGCTTCAACCAAAACCAAGACCTGTTTCATGGCCCTACATCTCCTCCTGTTTTCTTTTATAAAAAAGAAGGTGGGTCACTATCAGTTGTAGTGAAATTTTGGATCACGATGTCAAAAGAAAACACTATGTAGGCCAAGGTGGTAGCACAATTAAATCACAGGGTAAGGGGAAATGGGGATGGGGGGTTGGAATGGCAAAGGATTATTGAACCAATTAAACACAGCTGGTACAGTTTGATGGTAAAAACATCTGATAAATCTAAATAGACATTATGTTTTCCTTACTAACATATAGCTTCAGCTATATGACTTTGACAAAAGGGATCATCTGTAGCTGGAAAGTCTGGATCTGTCTTCTTTGAGTCTCAGTGGGTGTTTCTGTATTAAGCAAGCATCTCTGGGTTTTGGCGTGCATCTCTGGAGTCTGGCGTGTATCTCTGGGTCTTCAGTCAGACAAGGTGGCTGGGACAAGGCAGCTAGGCAGGTTCCAGGAGGTGGCACTATCTCTGGGTCTCAGTGTGTCTCTGGAGTCTGCAGTCAGATGGGATGGCTGGGAGAAGGCAGCTTGGCATCTCCAGCAGGTTCCAGAAAATGGCATTGTCTCTTTTGGATCTGTGGTTATACCTGTAAAATAATCACAGAAGGGAAGCAAGATCTTGGGCAGAGAGATGCCTGTAAAGGCTGGGTATTGAGAATTAAGTCATCTGGGAGCAAGCACATCATGGTCTGTTGCTAAGATCCTGGAAAGGCAAAGGTGTTTGAGAAAATTTTAGCCCTGAAAGGTATCTTTGAGTCTGTTTTTGGATGGCTGAGAGAGAAAAACATCATGTTAATTGTGTATCTGGGATAGGCAGCAAGAGTTTGTCTGTGAAAGAAAATTAGTTGTTAATTAAGGATTGAAAAATGATGATCAGCATTGTTGATTTGACCTGTGGAAGTAGATTAAATGACTTTTTTGAACCTTGAAGAAATCTTAAAAATTGAAAAAAAAAAAATGTTGGACATATATAAACAAAAAGAAGAAAAATTTTTGGTTGAAAAGCACCAACAGTGTTGTTTTAGGTGTTCCTGTTAGGGAGAAAAAAGCATTAGTGGTAGGTTTAGAAGCAGTGGGGGAGAGAGGCTTGCTCTGCCATGTGGTTGCTGTTCTGGCATGTAGTGGCTGAGTGTTTCAGCAGAGAGGCCCCCTGTAGTCCCCATTATTTTTTTGCTTAGCTGGTAAATCTCAAATATAGAGGAGAGGAAATGCCAAACTTGAAGAAAACCTCAAAGCAAGAAGCATAGGTATTTGATAGGAGAGCCAGAAAGAATGAAAGGCTGTGTAAAACTGAGCCATGGGGTGGGGGTAGACACGTGGAAGCTGGCTTGGGGCTGGCAGCTCCTGGGGGAAGCTGGCAGGGGGCACAGGTTTTCTGGGCTCAGCCTGGAGTTTTTAGCCATGAGAAAGAAACTGTGAGAAATAGGCAGGTTTTTAGACCTGCAGCTTCAGGCAAGCAGGCTGGGCTAAGTACCTCTAGCCAGCTGCAAATGACTGAAGAGGAGGAAAAACAAAAGACTGTCTTCTGGGTTAGGAGTGCTGAGGACTAGAGTTCAGAGCCGGCACTCTTGAGAGAGAGAGAAGACAGTCTCACCCATGAGGACTCCCTAAACCAAGGAAAGAGTCTTAGAATGAGGGTCACAGCAAGTGCTGTGTCTTGATGGACAGCTTTTAGCTGTGAAGGAGCCCTTTGTGGAGCTGGGTGGATGGGCAAAGTGGAGGTTAGGGAGCTTCTGCCATCTTGTCCTTGAAAACATGTAGAGAGAGAGATGAGAGAAAGAGAGAGACAGGTTTTTTGAACCAGGCTGGGAGTTAGTCACTGTATCATGAAGAGGTTTTTGCATGCCAGGAGGGGTTGCTCTTGGAGCTGACTTTACAGGCTTCCTCTACTATCTGTGGGAAACAATGTAGGCCCACAGAGCCTGGATCTCTGTTGTGTTGGTGATCCATGCAGCTCAGCCGGCTGGAACTGCAGCTCAGCATGGGAGAAGCTCAGACTCTTGACTGAGTTGGTTCTGCACAATACTGGGCGAGCACAGGGTGGTTCCACCTGGTGTGGGGAATTCACACTCAGTCATGTTCTGCATGGGAGTGGGGGGAAGCTCTCAGGTAGACCTGGGGGTTAATGTATTCATTTGGAGCCAGTGGATGCCACTGGGTGGGGGGAGCACAGCAGAAAAGAGACAGAAGCAAGCTTGTGTGCTGAGACTGGCCATCATTCTGGGGGTCTTGGGACACCAGCAGAATGAAGGCAGGAAGCACATCACATGGGCTGACAGGGGACAGGAAGAGCTCTGGCACTGCACCTCATGGGAAGTATACTTGCATAGCAGACTTGGGTGGCCCAGTTCTTGTAGCTCCATGTTGGTTGAACCATATGTGGGAAAAAATTGTGGGAGCCTGCAGGTGGATTGCAGGGATGTCCTTCATGACAGTTGTACACCAACCACAATAGACACAAGTGAGTCCTTGGGTTTCCAAGAATTTATTGTTCATGGTGAATGTAGATGGTCTGCGTGTACCCTCCTCCACCCCCACAACCATGAAACTCAGGACAGACCTGAGTTAAATAGGGAGGGAGAAAGGGCAGTGGCTGGGGAAGAATGCTCAATTGGCTACACCCTCTGGACTTCTATGTAGATCTCTCTAGGGCATGAGGCCTGTAGTCATACCCTCTACCTGTGCTTTTTGGGTGGGGATGCATTGCCCTGAACATGACTGAACTGCATAGGTCAATGAAGTTCTATACCACGTGTTAGGAGCCTGGATTCTGGGAGCATGGTGAAATAGATGCCTGTCCCTCACAGGCAATGGACACCTGTTGGGTCTCTGGGCTATTTTCAGACAGTGCTTTGATCAAAACCAAGACCACTTTCATGGCCCTACAACAGTGCTCTATCCTGTTTACATATCCAGTCTGTTATTCTATGTCTTTTTATTGGAGAATTGAGTTCATTGATGTTAAGAGATATTAAGAACCACTGATTGTTGCTTCCTGTTATTTTTGTTATTGGAGATGGAATTATGTTTGTTTAGCTATCTTCTTTTGGGGTTCTTGAAAGAAGATTGCTTTCTTACATTTTCTAGGTTGTAGTTTCCCTCTTTGTGTTGGAGTTTTCCATCTATTATCCTTTGTAGGGCTGGATTTGTGAAAAGATACTGTGTAATTGGCTTTTGTCATGGAATATCTTGATTTCTCCATCTACAATATTTGAGAGATTTGCTGGCTATAGTAGCCTGGGTTGTCATTTTTGTTCTCTTAAGATCTGTATGATACCTACCCAAGATCTTCTCACTTTTAGAGTCACTGGTGATAAGTCTTGTGTAATTCTGACAGGTCTGCCTTTATATGTTATTTGACCTTTTTTCCCTTTCTGCTTTTAATATCTTTCTTTGTTTTGTGAATTTGGTGTTTTGATTATGGAGCAGGAGAAATTTCTTTTCTGGTCCAATCTATTTGGAGTTCTGTAGACTTCTTGTATGTTTATGGGCATCTCTTTAGTTTAGGGACTTTTTTCCTATAATTTGGTTGAAGACATTTACTGTCCCTTTAAGTTAGAAATCTTCACTCTCTTCTATACCTACTGTCCTTGGGCTTGGTATTCTTATTGTGTCCTACATTTCCAGGATGTTTTGGGTTAGGAGCTTTTTGCATTTTGCATTTACTTTGATGTTAGGAGCCTCAGTGAGCATGACAGCATTTGCCATTACAAGATGGTGTGGGCATCCTGTGCTCCCACAAGTAAACAACTAACTGCACAGGTGCAAAAGGCAAAAGCGTGCCAAAGTCACTGCCCATCCCCGGGGCATAATATGGGGTGATGAGTGAACAGCCAATCAGAAGTGAACATGCCACTCTAGGGTACATATAGCAGTGCCTTTCCCGGGCTTTGGGTCTTTCCACTTCTGCTGATACAAGAATAAAGTCTCTCTATAGTAACCACCCAAACACTGCCTCACGTGTCTCTTTTGCGGGCAAAGGGGACTCAAAAAGGGGTGAGGAACAATTTGGTGCCAAAACCCGAGAATTTCAAGGCGGGAGAGGCCCTGAGATTCAGGGCGGGTTAAAAGACTACAGGATCGAGGCACATCTCTGAGAGGTATGTTTGGGGTGGAAGCCTTGGTTGTGAGCAGATTTTCACTCATTGCTGCCGCTGCAGTAGTTGGCCTCTTGCTTGAGTTGCTTTCGCTTTTAGCTTATTTGTGTTGTGAGGATCCAGCTTGCAGCACAGCTATTAGGGCAAGTCAAGAAGTTTCAAGAGAGGTCCACTCCAGGCTATCAGAAACAGAGCGTGTTAGTCGGCATCAGGCCAAGGAGCCTGGAAAGGAGAAGCAGGCAAAAAGGCCTGGGCAACAGAGGCAGGCCAAGGAGCCTGGTCATAGAAAAGAGTACTCAAAAGGAACAGGGGCCACTGCAGGGCCTGTTAAGGTTAAGGAAGCTTCGCCGGCTAGTGAAGAGAGAGTGGAGTTCGGGGGGACCCCCCTGTACCTCATTAAGGAGCTTGCCTCTATAGACCTTGGCAGCTCCAAGGAGGAGAGCCTAGAGGAGGAAGCAGCCACCTGTGCAAAGGATAGCCGTTCTGGGATAAGACTAAGAAAGACCTTGAGCCCCTCGGCCCCAGCCTTGCCTCCGGCCTATGCCCCGGGCAGTACCTCTAATTCATTTCTCAGCCCAGGAGATCGCAGACAGCTGCTACAGCTTGCATTTCCGGTCTTTGAAGTGGCAGAAGGCGTCCGTGTTCATGCCCCAGTAGAGTATAGGCAGGTCAAAGAATTAGCTGAGGCAGTACGTGCATATGGAATTGGGGCTAATTTTACTGTATCCCAAGTGGAGAGATTAAGTACAGCTACTATGATGCCAGGAGACTGGCAGGACACGGTGAAGGTGGTATTTAACAATATGGGCCAATACCTAGAGTGGAAGGCCTTGTGGCACGAGGCAGTGCAAGCACAAGCCAGGATTAATACAAACACTGAGGAACAGCAATTATGGACTTTTGACATGCTGGCTGGAGTTGGCGAACACATGAACGACCAGACTACTCATCCCGGGCAGGTATATGCACAGATAGCATCAGCTGCAATAAAGGCATGGAAGTCTCTCCCTAGGAAGGAAGGCAGTAACCTTTATTTGTCCAAGATAATTCAGACATCTAATGAGTCTTTTTCTGACTTTGTGGCCCGCATTACTGAGGCAGCTGGCAGAATCTTTGGGGAACCAGAGCAAGCAATGCCATTAATTGAACAGATGATCTTTGAAAATGCCACAGCTGAATGCCGTGCAGCCATTGCTCCTCGGAGAGCCAAGGGGCTACAAGACTGTTTGAGAGCCTGTCACAGCTTGGGAGGTCCCCTTACTTACTTCCTTACTTCCTTACTCACATGCAGTGGGGTCTGCATGTTGCTACTGAGAAAGTTCGATTTTCAGAAATTGGCTCCTTTTTAGGGACGGTTATCTATCCAGAAAAGATAATTCCTCAGAAATTGGAGATTCGTAGAGACAATTTACATACTTTGAATGATTTTCAGAAATTATTAGGTGATATAAATTGGTTAAGACCATTTTAAAAAATTCCCTCAGCCGAGCTGAAACCTTTATTTGATATTTTGGAAGGGGATGCTCATATTTCCTCACCGAGGGCCTTAACACCAGCTGCAAGCCGTGCTCTGCAAGTAGTAGAAAATTCTTTACAAGATGCCCAGTTAAAATGCATAGATGAAACCAAAACCTTTGACTTATGTGTTTTTAAAACTAGACACTTACCAACTGCTGTGTTATGGCAGGAGGGGCCTTTGTTATGGATTCATCCCAACGCTTCTCCCGCAAAGATTATTGAAAGGTATCCAGATGCAGTTGCTCAACTTGCCCTTCGTGGACTAAAAGCAGCCATTACCCATTTTGGAAGGTTTTGATAGTGCCTTATACTGCCCATCAAGTCCAAATACTAACAGCGACCTCTGATGTTTGGGCAGTGCTGGTTACTTCCTTCAATGGTCAAATAGATAATCATTATCCTAAGCATCCCATCTTACACTTTGCCTTAACTCAAGCTATCATATTTCCACATATTGTGTCTCAGGAGCCACTCCCAGATGGAATGGTAGTTTATACGGATGGGTCAAAAACAGGAGTGGGTGCCTATGTGGTTAATGATAAGGTTACATCCAAACAATACCTTGAAACCTCACCTCAAATTATGGAATGCCTAGTGATGTCAGAGGTTCTGGAAATCTTTCCAGGTCCCTTAAATATTGTTTCAGATTCCTTCTATGTGGTTAATGCAGTGAAAGCATTAGAAGTTGCTGGGTTAATTAAGACATCTAGCAGACTTGTAGAAGTTTTTCAAAAGATTCAGCTCATCCTGGCTAAGCGAAGATTCCCTGTTTTTATAACTCATATTAGGGCTCACTCAGGCTTACCGGGACCTATATCCCGTGGAAATTACCTGGCAGATCGAGCCACAAAGTTGATTGCAATTGCCCTTTCACCAAAATTGGATTTGGCTAAAGCCTTTCATAAAAGGTTTCATGTGACAGCTGAGATACTATGATGTCGATTTAACATTACTAGAAAGGAGGCTAGAGATATCATGACTCAATGCCAAAACTGCTGTCAATTCCTACCTGTTCCCCATACCGGAATTAACTCTCGGGGAATTAGGCCATTACAGATCTGGCAAATGGATGTTACTCACATTCCATCCTTTGGCAAATTACAATATTTACATGTCTCCATTGATACCTGTTCTGGAGTTATGTTCGCCTCTCCATTGACCGGAGAAAAGGCGGCCCATGTTATTCAACATTGTCTCGAGGCTTGGAGTGCCTGGGGAAAGCCTAAAGTCCTTAAAACGGACAATGGACCAGCCTACACTTCTCAAAAATTTCAACAGTTTTGTCGCCAAATGGAGGTGACACACCTGACGGGTCTTCCTTACAACCCTCAGAGACAGGGCATCATTGAGCGTGCTCATCGTACCCTTAAAACTTATTTGATAAAACAAAAAGGAGAAGTTGAGGAAGCTCTGCCCACGGTGCCATGGGTTACTGTTTCTCTGGCACTTTTTACTCTCAACTTTTTGAATTTGGACAGTCAGGGCAATACAGCAGCTGATCGCCATTGCCTGGAACCAACTAGGCCAAAAGAAATGATAAAATGGAAAGATGTTTTGACTGGTCAATGGAAAGGCCCAGATCCTATTTTAATAAGATCCAGGGGAGCGGTTTGTGTTTTTCCACAGGAAGAAGACAACCCATTTTGGCTGCCAGAGCGACTGACGTGGCGACTCGTGCTTCCTGAAAATGACCCCCCGAAGGATTCATCTGCAGATTCATCTGCTCTCAGTTCTCATTTGGACTCTCCTAAATTGGGTTCCTAGTATATATAGTGAATTTAGATGGCTATCCTATCTGCTTTTCCAAAACCCATGCCCTTGCCTTTGTAAAAGGTGCCACTTCTGCTAAACAGAATTTCTCCTATACCCTTAACTGTAATGCCTCACTCCAGTTTGTGTGTATCCTCCATTTCTTTTCATCTTATCCAACAACTCCTTAAATACTAGTACCAATGTAACTTGCTTTATGTCCCAGTGCTGGTCTGCTCTTGTCTATAAGCAGGCCCTAATAGCCAGTATACCACTTGGATCCCTATTCCCGTTCAGATGTCTGGGACCTTGACCTTATTTCGACAGAAGAGAGATTTTTGATATAACTGCAGCCATTATCACTGCTGTTGCCATCTCTGCGGCTGCAGCTGTGACAGCCGGCATGGCCATGGTTGATCAGGTTACAGCAACTACTGTTTTTAATCAAATTTCAGAAAAGACCTCTGAGGCTTTGACCACTCTACAGAAAGTGGATGCATACCTGACATCAGGCATCTTGCTGGTCAATCAGAGTTGATTTGCTCCAAGCCCATGTGGAGCAGCTCACGGATGTGGTTCAAATGAGCTGCGTGTCAGCAACCCCACATCTATGTATTACACCTCTGAGATTTGTGAATGATGCAATTGTTCAAAGCCATAATCTTTATGCTTATTTACAAGGGAATTGGACCGGGGAGTTGGACCAGGTGCAGCAGCAATTGCCGATCCGGATCTTGAGCCTTGATGGAAGACGAGTGGACCTTGTTACCCCTGGCGATTTTACTTCTTGGCTTACCTCTGCCTTTTCTTTCTTTCTTCAAGGGTGGGGATAGGCCTGTTTGGTGCAGCCCTATGTTGTGGATTAGTGTTCATGTTATGGTTGGTCTGTAAGCTCAGAGCCCAACAAAAACGTGACAAGGTCGCTATCGCCCAAGCACTCGCAGCCTTGGAGCAAGAATCTCCCCCTGAAATTTGGCTATTTATGCTAAGAAAGTAACTGATGACTGAGACCCTCAGCCGATGCACCCCAAGGGTTCAGCCCATTGCACTGGGTCAGTGAGAGGTCTAAGTCCAGCCAGCCCTTGCCTGAATAACTGTGGTACCTGAATATTTAGAGGTTTTTGCAAGTGGGTACTCGACAGGGAATGTTCCACTGTTCCACGAATGTGGATAGATTTCCCGAAAGTATGCCTGATTGCACAAAGGTTTGATGCCAAAAACCTCCTCTTCTGGTGGTGCCCCAGGGCGGAGGCTCCCTTTCCCTGTCAAAAGGCATCGAGATGGGTATGGGAAGTATTACTCATTGCATGACAACGAGAGAAGAAACCCATTACAATATCTCATTTTGCACAGGGGATCAGGCCTCTGCTTTCCCTCACTAAGTTGGTGCTATGCTTGATAGGCAATAGGCTGTTCCATCTTAATAATATAGATAGGGGGAGATGTTAGGAGCCGCAGTGAGCATGAAAGCATTCGCCATTACAAGATGGTGTGGGCATCCTGTGCTCCCACAAATAAACAACTAACTGCGCAGGTGCAAAAGGCAAAAGCGCGCCAAAGTCACTGCCCATCCCCGGGGTGTAATATGGGGTGATGAGTGAACAGCCAATCAGAAGTGAACACGCCACTCTAGGGTACATATAGCAGTGCCTTTCCTGGGCTTTGGGTCTTTCTGCTTCTGCTGATACAAGAATAAAGCCTCGCTGTAGTAACCACCCGAACACTGCCTCACGTGTCTCTTTCGCGGGCGAAGGGGACTCGAAAAGGGGCGAGGAACAATTTGATTGTTTAGTCAATGTTTTCTCTCATATTCTGCACTTTGGATTCTTTCTTCTATCTCTTGTATTCTGTTGGTAATGCTTGCATCTCTGATTACTGATCTCTTTCCTAGGTTTTCTACCCCTTAGGTTGTCTTCCTTTGAGATTGCATTATTGTCTCTACTTCGATTTTTAAACCATGGAAGGGTCTAATCTCCCTATGGAGGACTTCTCTATGTTCCATCCATGGAGGCCTGCCAACTCAAGCAACTTAGCTGAACCAGCCATGACCCAGCCAAGTGAGTCACCTCAACAACCAAGAGTCTCATCTAACCTGCGGGGTGTTGCCGGAGCTATTCTCTCTCACCCCTTTCCGCTGTAGTCTTTTCCAGGTCGTTTGAACCCCCGACCTTAGTCCTTCAGTGGTCTACCAATGACACCTGGCAGCCCAAGGGCTGAGACCAGCCAGTTTTTAGCCAGCCGCCTCAGCCTGGAGACCTTCAAACCAAGAGCTCTGTCCCCATAGACCTCAGACTGGGATCTCCCCATGCCCAGAGTGGAACTCAGTGGCTTCCCCTAGCCCGGTGTCCACTCAGTGCTGTGTGAAGTGAACTCAGTCAAATTCCCATGCTTCTGCCCCCTGTGCCATGGCAAATACACAAGATCCACAACACAGCCCAATACAACCGATGCCCACATGCAAGATCACAAGCTAAAGCCGTACATCTGACTAGGAGCCTTCTGTGGCACACTTTGTCCCATAAAGACCAAAGCCACATATAAATTCAGACCAAAGAACCTATGAGCATGCACTCAATGCATTTCTTCATAGAAATGGATAACTGCCATGGTAAATAGCTGAGCTTGCTATATGAAGCAATAAAGCAATCCTGTATGAAGGAAGGCAACCAATCAGTTTAAGATACAGAGTCCAAAAATTAAAAGCAACATAATCATAGTTAATGGTCCAAGCCATGTAGAAATTTGTAAGTAGGAATTCCCCAGGTATCTAATCCTGCTGCTAATTAGCAAGGATCAAACAAAAAGTCCTCCCACCAGGTATATGGTGGGTGGCTTTGAGTACTGTTAAAAAACACTTGCTCTCCAGTAAGAGTGGAAACTACAATCCAGGTTAACTCAGCTGACTGATAGGGATTCTGAGCCATCTTCATCATTAGTATCCTAATCATTAGACTCAAGATACATGACCACATGATGGACCAATATTTCAGACAGCCATATAGCTCCATTTTCTTTTGTGAAACAACAAAGACAGAACCTTGGCCCCAAATTAAAACAAATTAGAAACTGTTCCATGTATAAGTTAGGGGGTCTCTTCATTTAGCCCTGACTTACAAGCTGGAAATGACTGGATGTGAGTGGCAATATGCTGCAGACTGACCTTTAGCATCAGTTTGCAAAAAAATTAAAACAAATAAGACAAAAGCAAGGTGTCATTTTGGTAGCCTTAGAGATTATAACTCCTCCTCTTACTTCTGGAAGCCATATTTCAGAGTACAATGAGCACATTTAATAATTCCTTGTTCCATCAGGTTATGAGGAATTCCAGTTTTATGTTCAATGCCAAATTTCTTACAAAATGTAAAGTTGTTTCTAGTATAAGACTCGTTATCTGTCTTGATGACTTTAGGTAATCTCATAGCATTAAAGGCTTGTAAGCAATGATCAATTACATTTCTAGAAGCTTCTTCCATATGTAGAGAAGCAAAAGGGAATCCTGAACAAGTGTCAGTAAGATATATATATTTTAATTTTCCAAATTCTGCAAAATGAGTTACATTCATTTGCCAAATATGATTGGGCATAAGGCCTCTTGGATTAACCCCTAAATGAAGGACTAGAAATAATGTAAGACAGTTAGGGCATTGTTTTACAATCATTCTAGTCTGCTCCTTAGTGATCTTATCTTGGAGCCTTAAGGTGAGACTAGACTGATAAAATTTATTATGATCATGCCTAGCCAATGCAACAGGATACAAAATTAAGGCTTCTCCTATTAAAGCTCTGTCAATGCAATCATTGCCTACAGCTAAAGATCAGAATGATCTTGTATATGACCAATATAAAAGGGAATTTTTTTCAAGAAAAAGGATGTTTTGTAGTTGTGAAAATAGAGATCCACTGGTAAAATTAAATGTACCACAAGTTTCCACCAGAGGAACAGACTGAGCCACATATAGACTATCAGTAAAAAGATGAAAAGTATCATTAACAGTATCATGTACTCCTGTTAGTTTGCCAGCTGAGCACAGAGCCCAGGAGTCTCTCTGACTACCTGTTGATTATTTAAGAAATATCCTGCTTGCCCTTTAGAGAAGATGTCAGTAAAACATAAAAGAGAATTATGTAGAGGCTGTAAAGGTGTCCTATTACAAAATATAACCTTACATACATTTAAAAATTGTATCCATCTATCTTGAGGATAATGATTGTCTACAATGCCATTGTATCTTGATTGAGCAAGCAACCAATCTGTACTATGCTGCTTTAACCAAGTATTCTGATCTACGTTAAAAGGCTGAATAATGATGTCTGGTTCTTTGCCAAAGTAAATCAGTGCCTGTTTTTTTCCAAGTGTAATCATATGGGCTACTTTCTCATAATATGGCAGAAATTTACATTAAAAGATATCCTGAATGTATCCACATAAGAGAAGCCTTTTGCCACAACAATCCTATAGGTGTATGAGTTGTTTTAAAAATAAACAAATGTAAAGGCAAAGAATAATCCATATAAGTAACAAATTGTTCTTCAATAGCTCTTTCTACTTGTTTTAAGGTCAAGAGTCCTTCTGGGGTTAAAGATCTAGGGTAGGTAGGATTAGCACTCCCTTGAAGAATATCAAATAAAGATTTTAATTCTCCTGTAGTAAGATTTAAATGGGAATGAAGCCAATTGATATTACCTAGCAGCTTTTGAAAATCATTTAAAGTTTTTAAACTGTCCCTTCAGATAACTATCTTCTATAGTTATATAAATGGCTTGATCTGAAAGCCTAAAGCCTAAATAATTATAAGGATCCTGGGTTTGTGATTTTTGGAGCCATTTGTAATCCTTTATCAGCTAATGCCTGTTGTAAATCTTTAAAACTTAAAAGCAAGTCCTGAGAATCTTTTCCTGTTAAAAGGACATCATGCATGTAATGTATGATGTAAATCATTGGCCATTGTTGTCTTATAAACTGAATGGCTTGTGCCACAAATTTTTGACATAGTTTAGGACTTTTGAACATGCCCTGAGGAAGAACTATCTATTGATATCTTTTCATAGGTTCTATAAAATTAATAGAAGGAACACTGAAAGCAAATCTTTCACAATCCTGAGGGTACAAAGGAATAATTAGAAACAGTCTGTCAAATGTACTGCTATTTTATAATATCCTTTAGAAATGGCTACTGGGGATGGAAGCCCAGGTTATAAGGTTCCCATAGGTACCATGGTTTCATTAACCTTTCTTAAATCTTGTAGCAATTTCCATTTCCCAGATTTTTTTCTGGATAACAAATATTGGATTATTCCATGGTGACTGAGATTCTATTATATGCCCTGCCTCTAGGTGCTCCTGCACAATAAAAGAGGCAGCTTCTATTTTTCCTCTAGATAAAGGCCATTGATCAACCCATACTGGAACATTATTAAGCCATTGAATTTTATTGGCATATGATCCAGGCAAGATAGTGGTCATTATGGAAAATACTCCAAGCATCTAGTGTTAGAATGAGTCTTAGGCCTTTCAAATATCCTAATGCCTTTTTCCTTTTTTTCCTAGCTCTTGACCAGGAAAAAATCTTTGCCTTAACATTTGTTAGGCACTACTTCATTAGGGCTGCATGTCATAAACCTCATCTGTGACAAGAGATCTCTTCCCCAGAGGGTAACAAATGTGGCATGACATAGGGTTTAATTTGTCCTGAATTTCCCTCTGCATCTAGAACTCTGTATTGGGTTATTGGCATAACCAAACCCCTGAAGGTGAGTGAAAGTATCAGATAAAGGCCAAGTTGAAGGCCAATCTTGTCCTCTAATATTTATTACATCAGATCCAGTATCTATTAATCCTTAAACACTTTTTCTTCAATTATTAGTTTGAGGTTAGGCCTCTTACTAGTAGTAGATTGAACCAAGTACACATCATAGGAACCAAAGCCATCTTATCCTCACTTACTCTTAATAAATTTAGAATGTAAAGGATGCAATGGAACTAAAACAAGTTGAGCAATTCTTTTGTTAGCAGGTATAGATATAATGCCATGGTGGGGGCAGGGGAAGCAGCGATAATTTTAAATTCTCCTGCATAACCATTATCTATAAATCCTGGACCATAAGGTGCTGGTTGTGAGTGCCTTGGGGTCCAAAGTTGACCCCCTCCTCCTCAAGGAACAAGCAAGGAAATTTAAAAAAAGTCCCATTATCATTTCTGTGATCACTGTTTTAAGGACTTATCAGGGTGACCAAAATATCTCAGCTTACTTCCCTGTCCTAGTTGAAGTTCATATTCATGCCTGAAGCCTACTTTTTTGTTCTAGCCTAAGATTTAGATTCCTACCTGAAATTACGTCTTTGCCTGGCCCAATATCAGATCCCTGCCTGAGGGTCTCCAAAAAATTCTACCATGTTCTTTTAGCAGCCTATCCATAAATTCCTGAAACAGTTCATTAGGACCTTGATTATAACCAGATAAATTCTCACTGAGATTCCCTTTAAGTCAGTAATTGATTCCAAGCATTGTGGGCAGCCATTGCAAACTGTGGGTATATTCCTACAGGTAGCCTAACCTAATTAGCATTACCTTCATATTTGCCCTCTCCCAGAAGCATGCTAATATCCCAATCTGTGTTAACTGCCTGAGCATTCATCAGAGCAGTTCTCTTACTTGTTTCAAGCCATTCAGAGGTTCAAAGTAAGTAGTTTCCTTCTGACAAAGTAGCCTTACATATAGTTTTCCAATATTGGGGGGTTAAATTTGCTTCTACCACTGTATTCAATAAGGCTTGTGTAAAAGGAGCAGTATGCCCATACTATGCCACAACTGTTTTTTAACATTTTTTGCTCCTGCAATCATCTCCACCTGCTTGATCCTCTTCTCAACTATAAACATCAGTGAGTCAAAAATTCTGAGCCTGTAATTAAACTGCAAATTGCAGCCAATGAAACAGTTGCAACTCAACCATATTTTTAAGTTTCCCTTGTAACACCAGAGCAAATACGACTTTGGAAAGCAAAACTTCATTTTAAACAATCCATTCTCTTTCAAATCAATACCAAGAGCATTACTTTCAGTTACAAAGTTTGGCTGCCAGTTTTTATATATGAAATACATGACAGTGCAGCTTTTAATACCTCATTAAAGAGACATTGTTTGAAATTCTATCTTCTATAAGTCTAGTTTCTGAATGGCTCCAACTGTGAGTTACCAGTTTTAGGCCAACTTTCTGTTACCAATGTTAGAAATTTTAATCCTTCACAATAACTAACTTATTGGCCAATAATCTATAATCAAGACATGTACAACATATTTGTACTTTTAAAACCAGTCAGAAACAGAAATGAAGTACATACACGTCTTATATATTTAAACCAGACAAAATTTTCTTCCTTCTTCTAGCTGTAATTTCAAAAGAAAAGCACCTTGTCACTTGTTGAACCCAATAATCAGTGTCTCTAAGATTTTTCTAGGAATAACAACTATCAGCTTCCTTATCATAAAAGCCAAAAAGCTACTGTCTCCTTTAAGAGCAGCTTATGCAGACAATCAGCTCCTGGCAGGGCTTCTCCTGCTGTGCCCTTCCCCAACCTTCTGCTGTGCACATTAAGACTACCTTTTAAACAAGTTGTACTAAACCAGGAGGTACATAGGCAGCAGATAAGTTTTTAACCATTTTTTAAAACATAAAACAGAACAACAATCATAAAAATAATGACGAAGCAAAAACAGACCATTGACACACATGAACAGATTGGAGTGCCAAAGACAGACAATAGACAGAACTAAAGATTTCTCCAGTAGGAGTCAGAGAGAAAGCAGGACATATCCTGATTTCCCCCTATTCCCTTCCTGTTCCCAGGAGAGCTCTGAAATAATTTTTTCCTTCTCTTTTGCTGACATGTCCCAGACAAGGGACAACTGCTTTTCTGAAACTCTTTCTCTCTCTCATATTCTAGGTCTAACTCCTTCTATAGGAGGTGCAGTGGTCACTACCAATAGTTACTCCTTATCACCCAGCTTTCTTTATGTCCCCAATTCCTCCTAACCCTGCTCCTCCTGTCTGAGGGCAGCTCTTAGGCTGCAGACAAAGGCCTGTGATTCCATTCCCCCCACTCCTGCTCAAAATTTTGCTGTCACCCCCAGGTGAAGTCTGTGACTGGTCAACACCTATTCAGCCTAGCGTGTATCCCCTTAAACACACCTCCTATAACACAGCCTCCAAAAGATAACTAGTACTATCATCAATACTGTTCATTGCTTACTGCATGCAGGTTACAATTCTTCTTCCATTTTATGTAAAACTCCACCAAGACAGTGTTTCTCATTCATTCCATCAGTTTTCAGGCCCTATGTAGGGAACCACCTGTAGCTGTCCAGCATCCACAGACAAACTGTGCTCACCTGAAAGGAGGACTGGAAATAAAAAAAGAGACAGAGGAGCAAGAGAAACATGGAGCCAAGACAAAGTTCTCTGATCAAGGCTCAAAGTTTAATCTTCAGCTCTTTTATATATAGGGAAAGTTCCACCTAACCCATCCTTTGTTTCAGCCAGATTGTTGCAGATTATATCGATAGTCAATGTCAGCAAGCAGTCTATTCTTTTAAGTTCATGTAGGAATTTGCACGTGCAGCCAGGGTAGATGACTCCGCCTAAGTCACAAGGTCTTTCCAGCCTACCAAAGGCTGGAGAAGGGCATAATTTGAGTAAAATGCTCAACTAGATTAACTAACTGGGTCTCCATGCCTTTCATTTGCTCTTCAAAATTTTGATGCATCTGATTCATGTAAGAGTCAAAGCACCTAAAAGCATCCACTTCATTCTCTATCACATATAAAAGGGGGGAAAATAAGTCACTCATTTATTGGACATATCCTAAATCAGTCATACATGCAGTAGATCATCAAAATGTTCTGAAACAGAATCATCTCTGTGTTATTTTTGCCTTAATAAAACTTGTTTGTTCTATCTGTTCTGTTGACATCTTTCTCTATCAGACTTCTATAGTCTCTCAAGTGTGAGTTTCTCTTTTCTTGTGCCTCAATGACAGACTTCCACTGGAGTTTCATCCTGAAGTACTCATTAGTTTTTGGTTTTTGTAATTGAATTATTTCCTCTTTTGTACTATCCCAGGGAAAATAACCCAGGAGAAATTTTCATTCCTGGTTACTTTATGAATGACTAAGACTCCCTCTGAACATCATCTGCTTCATACTCTCTGTTTAGTAGACTTCCTTCAGAGTAAAGGCTTTTGGGCCATTCTTCCAGTGATACTGGTTCCTGCCTTTGAACTATAGGTCATACTCTCAAATAAATTCTCATGATGACTTCAAATCTGGTTCTTCTTGGTGATTTACCTTTAGACCTGGAGTAGCAACACTGTGAAAATCCATCATTTCCGAAGATTGTCACTGATGTATAGAGGAATCATTGCCTCGCAAACTATTAAAAATGTAGTTTGTAATTTTAAAAAATCATACCATGGTCGCTGTATGAGGATCCTTTTATTGTATTAAGCTATATGCTGGTTCATCAGGATTTTCAAAAGACCAGGAAAGACTCTTATTCTGACAATTAACAAGAGGTGTTCTACTATTTTGTAATGACTCACATAATTCCACATATTTCTCAAGAGACTTGATCAGTAGTTTGCTATTTCCTTGATGGAAGTGTAGAGCAGGAAACATGACATCATCCTTTAGACAGAAAACCAAATACAACCAACCCATACCCTCTTTGCTTTGCTTGATTGATTTCAGGTCTGCCAAACTGAACAGGAATGACCATTTGCTTTTCCCCTTTCTATGGCTTCAAGCATCTCCATTTGTATGTGGTTTCTTCTTAAATGACACTGTATTAACCATATCCCATTCTGCTTCATAACTGTTCTGGTGTTCTGATCCTTCATAAGCTCTTTCTTTTGGAGCCTGAGTCCATTCTACAACTGAACTAAAGTCCTTTCCAGTATACAGAATACTAGAAGAATCTAATGCATCATCTGATGGTCTCCAGTTCACAATTATTTCAGCATCCTTTTCTAAAACATGCAATATTTCTGAAACTAAGCTGTCTTGGTCATTTGTGTTTCCAGAAGATGAGTGAATATATACTCCTTCATATATATATATATATATATATATATATATATATATATATATATATATCCTTCCTGCTCACAAAGCCCACTGCTGCCATGTTCCCCACATATGCCTTTGCCTGTATTTTTTATTTGCCTCCTATTTTAATGTCTCTACCTGTTCATATGTATTTTCCTGTGTTTATTTAAGGGATCTATTCATGTCCTATTTAAAGGCTTCCATCATCTTTATAAGATTGGATTTAAGAACCTCTTCTTGTGTTTCAGCTTCATTAGGAAATCCAGGGTTTTTTGTAGCAGGATAGTTGTGCTCTGGTGGTGCCATATTGGCCAGGGTTTTGTTGATTGTGTTCTTAAAAGTATATTTTAGGCATCTAGTTATCCATTCTGTTGTCTGGATGATTTTGATGGCAGCAGGTCTTCTCAGAAATGTGGGATGAGCCATAGACCAGACAACAGTGATCAGGGTAACCTACTCTGTTGACTGTGCCTCAGACAAACCACACTCTACAGGCCATGTCCTGGAGGACCAGCCTCTGCTGGTGTGTCCCAGTGAGACCTAGCTAGGGTGGCAGATGTGTTCAACTAGGATTGGTGTTTGGACAGCATTTTAAGCTGATTAGTGTTGAGGCCCCCAAATGTTCTCATGGGAAGGCAGGACACTCTGGGGGTCCTGCAAGGCTCCCCCAAACTGGAAAGCCAGGCCACAGCTAGACAATGGGGCTCCACAGATCATGTGCTCCCTTCTTCCAGCTGTCCCATGCAGACCAGCTAAGATGATGGGAAGATCCAACTCAGATGGTTGGTCAGGCAGGGGTACAAGCTGTTTAGTTATGGGGCCCATGAAAGTTTCCATACAGAGTATAGTCTGGCAAGGCTCCTTCAGGCTGGAGAGCCAGGCCACAGCTAGACAATCATAACTTCATTTTACTGGAGCTCACAGTAAAAATATTTTAGATTTTTTAAAGAAAATTGCACATAGTTTCTCTAAAATTTTTATAAACTTGACTTTGTGTTTGCTTGTGATGTTGAGAATGGATAAATTGTCCTAGATAATTTTGGTTGGCTAGTTGGTTGTTATGTTGCTTGGGTTGATTGATTGGTTGGTTGGTTGGTTGGTTGGTTGATTTGGTTTGGTTTGGTTTTGTAGATTGGCATAAGTTACAGTCATTTTGGCAGAAGGAAACTCAATTTACAAAATGCCTTAATAAGACTGGACTGTATGCAAGTCAATGGGGCATTTTCTTGATTAATGTTTGGTGTGAGAGTGCCAAGCCCATTGTAAATTATGCTATCCCTAGGCAGATGGTCCTGGGATGTATAAAAAAACAAACTGAGAAAACTGGGAGAAAAAAGCCAGACACCTCCTGCCTCCAGGTTCCTAGTTGGAGTTTCTGCCCTGGACTTCCCTTGGGGATTAAGTATTACACAAGAGTTAAAAGGCTGCAAGGTGAAATCCTTCTCATTTGTCCAAAAGTGGACAACTATTTAATTAATGTCATGTTAATATTAATATCGTGATATAAAAGAACCCAACGTTTAAAATTCCCATGGTCTTAACTTGCTCCTCAAGTTAATTTTGGTCATGGTGTTTTTTTCATAGCAATAAAAGCCCTAATTAAGACAAAGACTTATCATCTACATCTCTGCAGTAATCAAATAGCCATTAATGTTTTGAGAATCTCTTGGACAACCCTGGTCAACAATTTAAAGTAGGAATTCTCATGCCTGAATTGGGGGTTTTCCTAGAGAGACTTTATAGCTCTTGAGGGGAGCATTAGAAAATGTTATTTAAATTATAGATGCATGTATAAACAAATTGAAAATCATAATTTAAAATATACATACAAGGCACAAGAATATATATATATATATATATATATATATATATATATATATATATATATGGTTTCTAGTAAGTTTTTAAACATCTTCACTGCTGTTTTCTTTTTTTTCTTCTATATTTTCCTCTCCCTTCCTATTTAGAGTCCATCTCCCCATTTTTCCTGTTTCCCCATTCAAATCTTTGGTAGTATGCTGTTCCCCTCCCTACTATTCTTCTCCATCCATGATCCCCTTTCACTCTGTTGGTTTCTTTAGTTACTCCAGGTTATATCGAAGACTTTGACCTAGAAACCACAGATAATGGAGAATATATGACTCTTGTCTTTTGGTTCTAGGTTACCTCAGTCAACATAATCTCTTCGAGTTCCTTCCATTTGCCTACAAGATTCACAGTGTTATTTTTTTCTTTATAGCTGGATAGTATCCCATAGTATACACATACCATGTTTTCTTTATACATTTATGACCTGAAGAGCATTTAAGTTGTTTTGACATCCTGGATATAGTGAATAGAATTGTAATGAACAATTCTGAGTATTTGTGGAGGAAGATGTTGAGTCCTTTGGAAATATGCCAAGAAGTAGTATAGTTACATCATATGTCATTTATTTTTATTTTTGTTGAAGGCTTACCTGTTGGGGTTTAGTCTCATGGTACTATATATTCAAATGCTAAACATTGGCCACCAAGATGTGGTTGCTGTCCCAACAAGATGATTCTCACATACAACAAATGATGCTGTATAAACTTTGCTTGCCTTTCTTCTCTGGCTGATTAAATAAAAATGGCTATAGCCAGTCACTGGGGAAAATAGATGTAGGTGATATTTCAGTTATTAGGCTGAGGGTCTTATGTAGGGACAATAAGGAGAGAGGAAGAAGGAGAAGAAGACAAAAGAAGACAGAAGACAACAGGTCTCCATTAAATGTAATGATCCAGGAGCAGGTGGTAGAGTGAAATGTCCCCTAAGGAAAGGCTGATGGGGAAAAATTCAGCCCGGGTGTGACCCAAACAGCAAGTACATGGGGAACACAACTAATAAATAGAGTCTACTTGGAAAAATAGATTACGGTTAATTTCCCAGTAATTGTGCTAAAGCTGATTGAATAAATCTACTATGACTCAGTCTCAAGTCATATTATTGGAGAGCTGGATGGATCATGTTAAGAACTAATAAAGTTAATAAATACCATTTGCAAGACCAATTTCTAGAGTTTCTTGAATAGATTGCAATTGCAGCAATTGTGAATAAGGAAGGGTTCCCTTGTTCCATATCCTCTCCAAAGTGTATTCTCAGTTGTTTTCTTGACCTCTGCCATTTGACTGGGATACATTAAAATCTTAACTTTTTTGAAGTGCATTTCCCTATTTTCTAGAGATGATAAATATTTTGAGCTATGTCTTACCCACTTTTCTTTCTTGTTTGAGACCACTTTATTTAGATCCATAACCCATGTTTAATGCATTATTTGCCTGGAACTCCAGCTCCAGTGAAACTTATACCCTCTTCTGGCCTCCAGAGCAATAGGCACAAAAGTGGTTAACAGATGTTTATTCGGGTAAAAAACCATTGTACATACAGCAAAATACTTTTTTAAATGAGTTGAAGCCAGGCAGCAGTTGTATACACATTCAATCCCAGCACTTTGAGGCAGAGGAAGGCAGATCTCTGAGTTGAGAACAGCCTGGTAACAGAGCACATTCCAGGAGAGTCAAGGCTATACAGACAAACCTTGTTTAAAAAAAAAAAAAAACAAAGATCTGATATTGTGCACTTCTGAAACAGAGTTCAGAGACCCCTGAGGTGGAACTGACCTTAATGTCCCCTCCCCCAAAACTAGTATTTGTGGTACCAGAGGAGTCATGAAAACTTCCAGAGAGCAACCAACAGTCTCACACA
Source organism: Arvicanthis niloticus (assembly GCF_011762505.2). NCBI lineage: Eukaryota > Metazoa > Chordata > Mammalia > Rodentia > Muridae > Arvicanthis > Arvicanthis niloticus. The sequence continues at coordinate 38,655 of NW_023046310.1, forward strand.
GCTAAGACACCTATGAACCACAACAATGAACAAGATGACATAGTAACTCTAAGAGAAAAATGATGACAAGCATACCTTAGAAGTAACCAACAGATGTCTAGTTGAACTTAAAACCCACTCAGCAAGAGATAAACCACACCAGGAAATGAAAAACTAGCTAACTACTCAGTGCTCATGAACGCATAGTAATTGAAGGAAACCATCAATCTAGAAAGCAGCATAAGCCCTAAAATAATCTAAACATCTGTCCATATACAAACAGTTAATTCTACTCTTCACCCCTCAAGAAAATGTCTCTTTGCAACAGATAGAAATCATTAAAGAAAACCACAACCAATCAAAATGCAGAGTTGTAGAAACTAGGTTCAACAGATACACCTACAGTCTCTCATCTAAGGCTCAGAGATCATTGCAGAAGAAAAGGTGGAAAACTAAGAACCAGAGAAACAGAGAGGTTCCTGAGAGACTTTGTAGCTTATTAATATTAGAGGCTATAGCCATAAAGTCTCACGAGAATGACTACCTAAACATAAGCTCAACAATGACAATAATAGACATGTCAGGGAACATTAGACATATGGACAGCGAAAAACCCATGAGAACTCAACCCTACAAAGAACTAAAGGCAACTAAGTAATGATTAGAACAAAAGAAATTGTCTTCCCCAGAAAAGAACACACAAAATAATTATCTAAGACCCAAATGATCATCCCTGAAAAATACATAAAAGAAATATTATATAGACTGAGGAGGTTCTACATAGAATTATATATGTCATGGAAGAACAATGAAAAGGAGGAGCACAAATTCTAGAATGAGCAAGAGACATATGTGAGACAGTTTGAAAGAAGAAAAGGAAAAGGAGAACTATTGAAATTATATAATAAACAAAATTTCAAGTAACAGTAAATAAATAAAAATGAGTTAAGATATATTTAAAATTTTAAGGGTGTAAACAAATTAGTGAATTTCTACCAATTTATCTTTATATGATGTATTATCATTTTAAATTATTATATGTCTATTATTGATAATTGCTAAAAATATTGGATGTGATATAATTTAAAATTCCCAATTAAATAGAGCTTTCTATTTGGTTGCTATTATTAAAATGAATTAATCAATTTTAATAGAAAACTTTTTCCTTTGCATTAGTTTGGAAAATTGCTACAGCAGTTGACACACATAATTCCACAATATGTTTTATAAATACATTAACAAATATTTTATTATCTGACAATGTGTTATTGTTGCTTTACTACAGCAAAGCAAGACTTTACCGTGGTCATCCATATACAGATATAAATATATACCTGGGTACAATTATGCATACTCTGAAGTAAATGTGTGAAAGAAGCTAAGAAAGTGAGGTTACAGAACATAAAAATGTGGCATTTTCTATTCAGTTTTTATTCAGAAAATTGCTTTGGACTACGTTTTTCACAGCCATGAGGACATCTTTATTTCGAAAGCTATAGATTATGGGGTTGAGTGTGGGTGTCAGGATGGTGTAGAATATTGCCAGAAACTTAACCTGACCTGGAGTGTGGTATGACCAGGGTCTCATATAAGTGAAAATGAATGGCCCATAGTACATTATAACAACAACCATGTGGAAGGAACAGGTGGAAAAGGACTTTTGCCGGGCCCCTGATGATTGCATTTGGAAGACAGTGAGGAGAATTTGCACATAAGATATAGAGATTATGGAAAATGGGATCAGCAGAAAAATAATGCCACTCACATAAACTCCTCGCTCATAGTGTGTTGTGTCTATACATGACAACTTCAATATGGCAGGGACTTCACAGAAAAAGTGATCAATGACCCTTGAGTGACAGAAGGGAAAATGGAGTGCAAAAGCTGTGTGTACTATGGAATTGAGGAACCCCACCAGCCAGGAGCCTGCAACCAGGAGTCCACTGGAGTTATCCCTCATCAGCACAGGGTAGCGAAGTGGGTGACATATGGCCACATATCGATCATAGGACATAGCTGCCAGGAGAAGGCACTCACCACCTAGCAAGGTGAGGGACAGAAATATCTGGAAGCCACAGCCTGCAAAGGAAATAGTTTTGCTGCCTGAGAGGAAGTCAGCGATCATTTTAGGAACAATGTTGGAAATGTGCAAGATATCCATGAAGGAGAGATGACTGAGAAGGAAGTACATTGGGGTATGGAGTCGAGAATCCCTGTGGATTAGAAGGATCATGAGGGTATTTTCTGTTATAGTCATAATAAAAATGAAAAATATAAATGAGAAAAACACTAAGCTTGTCTTGGAAGAAGAGAACAGTCCCAAGAGGATGAAGTCACTGTTGAAAGTATAGTTCTTATGTTCCATCATATCTCTTTCTTTTTTACCTACAAAGAGATGGTTATTTAATTATGAAAAAGTTAAGTTTACATAATGAGTTGATATGCAATTTCTATTCACCATCAAATGCCTTATAGAAGGTTTAAAAATGGTTTTGTTATACAAGGGTATTTTGTTATTGTTGTGGTTCTAACAAATTTTAGGATCTAGTGTGGGCTATACCTTTTTATAATTCAGATTTTGTAAGTGCACTTACTTGCATATGCTTTGCTTAAGTCCAGTCAACTCTTGAGTAAAGCTTTCACAATCGTTCACCCTGTGTAAGCTCCACTTGGGATTCCTTTGGGTGAGTTTCTTCCTAGAACCTGTACATTGCAAAATCATTCATTAATTGTATATTACAGTTGAAACCCAGAGTTTCCTGCTCTTTTGTACTCACATCCTCCTTGAAATCTTGAATAAAGAAAAATAATATCTGGTTATAAAAGGAAGGAATAAAGAATGATGGCAGCGTGAATTGTGTGGGTGATTTTGTGCTGAGCTTAATACAATGAAGAAAACTGCCTGAGATTAGTTATAGAAACGTTCAATACTTCTTTCAAATGACTCTAGGAGTAAACATTTGTTTGTGAGAGACATACAAACTGATAGATAGACAAATGGAGAGACAGACACAGACACCAATAGACAAAACAAAGACTGAGGCAGAGATTCACTATATACCTAAAAGGTTTTTTTTTTTTCATGAAAAATTTGTTAACATTCTTAACTTACATAGTTCATTATCAACACTGCTAGTCTTCAAAAGTGGCTTAGCTAATTTTTACCTGGGAATCCAAATATAGGACTTACTTTGTGACTCAGGCTGTGCATTGCTCATTACTGAGCAATGTTCCACAAAATTCACTTTTAAGTTACTTTCTAGTTTTAGGCACAGCTATATATTAACCTCTTATAAACCATATAAGCTTTACTGCTTTCTATCATATGACTTTATTTCATTTAGTTACTAATATGTATGTCCATGCTTGCTTATATTCTCATGATAGGGTGTGCAGAAGAAGTCAGAAGGCCACTTCTTTAGAGTCAGTTATCTCCTTCCATCTCTTAAAAAATTATATTTGGCATTATAATATAATTACATCATTTTTCCCTTCCTTTTCCTACCTCCAAACCACTTCTTGATCTTTTTCAAATCTGATGAATGACCTTTTTTTGTTGTTAGAATTGTAGTTTTGTGGAAGATGATGGTCTGGTTAAGAGATACAGTATGATAAGTCTGTATGATACTTGTATATATGTCTTCAGAGCTGATCATTTGGTATTGGGTAACCAACCAGTGAGTTCTTCCCTGAAGAAGACTCTTTCTCCAGCTCTCAGTATTTCTATTTGGCTATAGCTGTTTATATAGGGCTGAGAGTTCCTGGGCTTTACCTGTCTACAATAGTATGCTTATTGGTGTTGTCACTCCCCATATACTTAAGTGAGTTTGAGTTCCTTAAAGGATAAAAAATTTAATGAATTTTGTGAATATTTTTGGGGTGGTTTCTCACTAAAATATGCACATGAACATAACCTTGGAAAGCAAAATGCATTTCTAGCCAGCTAGTAAGCTGATTACAAATTTATTTTCCAACAACTGATTATTTTTGTTTGTGTTGTGTTTGTGTGGTGTGCTTGTATGTGTGTTCTTTTAACACTCTAGTTACATTCAATCATTGCAGAATGACCTACCCTTTTTACTCACTGCCAGATTTAATGAAATCATACATCTAAGAGTGTCATTGGATTCATAATGCCAGATGCTGAGCTATTACAATAAATTCTATCTAACAGCCTTCTCCCAACAAATCCATGAATGGGAATTTATAACTCTAAAGCTCATGGATTCAGAACATTGCCATTCTGTGCAACTGGCAAAACTCCAAATTTCCTTACCTCTTTTCTATACATAAATCAGACCTATATATAAATCATAGTTCTACAAGTGCCTTTGTAAACAATGTTCATGTAGTATGTCTTCTCAAATCTTATGAACTATACGAAGACATGGAGATTCTAAATGTATATTCCTCACTGTCTTCTTTCAATTGACAAACTTCAATTAATTCAGCATTGTGTGTATATTCCTGAACTACTCATTGTTCCTGAAGCCTGTAGAATAACTAATATTGTTCTCCAGTTATAGTTATGAGGGTGAAAACCAAAACTGCATACCTTTATCATTTTCTTTATATAGATTTAAGCATATTGTTATGAACAGTTTCAAACGGAAAGATTACAGGAACAAAAAGCAGAGGGTTTACTCCCCCTTCTAATGAGGACTTTCTAATGAGGACATTCTCAATAACAAGACTTTCTCCAGGTTGCTAATGTCAGCATCTACTTCATTTGAAAAATTTATTTTAAAAAATCTTGTTTTATATTCATTATTTGCCTGTCTCAGTGAAGACAGAACTTATGTCTGTTGTGTTATAAACCTAGTACTTCCAAATTACAGAATTTGTAAAAATATTTGTCCATACAATAAGGTTGGCTAAAAGAAGACAGTAATTCTGAGAATCTAGAAAACAACTTTGTAGTTTGTCTGGTTCCATTTATCTACTCAACCACCAAGGTAAGGTTTTTGTTGCTATTTTGAGACTGGAAAAGTGCAAACTACTGATCATATACTTGCCATTATTAACAAATTCCAGTAATTGTGATATAAAGTCACTCTAAAGTTAGCAGAGATGAAAAAATAGGTTTTGCTGTATCTCTCTTACACAAGGATATATGTTATAAGTCATGTGACTGAGAGACTGGTAAGAATGAAAATTTAATGAGACCTGTGCTTACATATTAGAAATGTCAGTATCAGATGTAGAGTATCTACATTATGAGAAAGCTCCAGGTCATATCTTCTCAAGCACTGTGCCTAGAGCACTCTCTAGTAGAGATAACTTTGCTGAAAGGTATCAAACTAAGTTTCTTACTCCTCGAACTTATTGTTGTAATGCATCTTCAGTGCAACCCGTATTTGACTGATTTTTTGAAGAATCAAAAAACTAAAATCTATACCTTGACAGCACATTAGAATGATACTGCTTTAAAACAATAGTGAAATGCCAGTGTTTTTAAAGCACAAAGATTGTCAAGATATAGGTCTGACTGTCACCACTTTAAATTCTAAATGGTAAACCTCCTGAAGGAACTTTGGCAAATGTGATCACACAGTTCGTGAACAATTTCATGTCCTCTACAGGTCAGATAGGAAGTAAAGAGTGTAGTCAAAGAAAAAAAACTCAATGCTAAAGGGCAACAATGGTACATCATTATCATATAGGCAACAGAGTTTCTTCAAAGGTCAGATGTGCTACACAGCTTCACATGGTAACCAAGCTCTTCACTGGCTGCCTATCAAGAATGTATAAATCATTTCTTTGAAGTTTAGCAGTTTTTAACTGGAGGAACAATAGTAACAATAGCCATGACCTTTCTAGTTCTGTTTAGTTTACTCCTCACTTTTTGTTAGTAAATTAACGTGGTGAGTAACATTTTCTCTCATATTTCTCAAGTTAAAACAAAGCAAAAATTTTAAACTTTACATGTTCATATTTCTTCTAAGTTATTTCAAATAATTTTATTGGGACTTAAATATATCTAAGTAAAAATTTCATTTAATCAATTTTAGAATGTCCAATTTAAAATTAGATAATAGTATACTAGCTTTATAATTATTACAGAATCATATACACTTGTGAGCAGAATTAATGTCATAAAATACTAATAAAATGTTCATTTAAATTGGGTTCAAGTATCTGCTAGACAATAACTATGAGCACCCATTGTAATTGCTTACTCCTATGAACACTTCCATTAGTGTGTAAACTTGTGTGTTCTCCAATTTGATATCAGTCTAGTCTCATGTATTTAAACCATGTAATTCTCATTTTGCATAACAGAAGTTAAAGATATTGAATTATATTGATGAATTTCCTGCCTCTAGATTCTCCAAATGTTTAGTCTTAAAACTCACCATTTCTTTCTGTAATACAGTTGTGAATACACAAATATGTTTTGTCACATCCCCATAATTTTTTTAAACCATGAAATCTTCTATCTATACTTAGCATTTTCAGTGAGTTTCTTGTGTTTACAAAATTTCATCTATTTTCTATCTTTCTCATATTTTGGTTTTTTCCACAGAGACTGTCTTCCTTAATAATTCCAAAGGTCTCAAGGCTTTCCATTCTCTGAATATACATTTGAAATCTCTCTTACCATGGAGCCTCATGCTTTCTGCAGAGAAGATGAATCTGTTCTGTTGATACCAGCCAACTGTATCAGGACATCACACTCAGTAAGTGAAGTGTTTACCTGAGTCCACTTATTGTTGCAGTCCAGAACTGGAGATTGACACAGTGTATCCAGGCACATGGCGAGTCAACCCATGCATCTCAGCAGGACTCAGTCTTCCCTCCTGCTTTCCTTACTCACCACATCAGACCATACCTGACTTATCATATAGCACACTTTATTCTCTAGGTTCAGCAGTATAATGGGCATCTTCACTCAGGATGCTGATCACTTTCTTATGTTATTTATAAGACCTTATAGATATGATGGAAGGTACATAGCATCTACTCTAGATTAGCTCAAACTGGGCAATTGCTTATTAGGATGTAACATGGAGATATGTAGAAGACATCTAGGCTTGAAGTTCTTGGTGTGTGGTATCTGGGAGAGAAATCACCCTTCTTATAATAGGAAAGCATTGAGAATTGATCCCCTGAGAGTCAGCAGGGCATGCAGAAGTAGTTTTTGAGAATGAAAATTTATGCACTGTAGCAGTCTCTGTGGTAAAACAGAGTGGTCTAATTATAATGTCATCACAAAACAATCTAAATTATATCAATGAATGCAAAATTCTGATAAGTAATTTTATTGATTGATTAAAATAATGACCAAACTTTTCTTTGCATTTCAGAATTTCAAGCAAGATTTCAAATGTATTTTGTTTATTAATGTCTTACAGGATTTGTTCTTGTTTTGAGTCAGGTAGCTTAAGATGAGCTAAAACTTACTATGTAGCCCAGGCCAAATTCAACTTATGACAATCCTCTGCCTCAGTATTGCATATATTAGAATTATTGTCAGGCCCACGTCGTATCTTGTAACTATTATTTTATTTGTTCCATTTGTCAAATTACAACATGAGGCCAACAATAATTGAACACCACTCATTTCCATTAATATTTTGATTAGCTCCAGTTTAACCTGGTCCTCCTGTCAGAACTCATAGACTAAATGCAACATCATGTCCCCATAAACTTCACTTTTTCATTGAACAACATAATTCATTTTAAAACACCTTGTTCTTCAGGACAAAAGAGTACATCTGTTCTACACATATATATGTTGCTCGGCTCCTAATGTATGTTGAATAGATATGTGGAGTTGAGGTTATTACAATTGGCCCTTTCCAAAGGAAAGCCTTTGCATTTCAGAAACCTGGCTGATTGGGGTGTGAAAAATTGGCATCAAGAAGCTTCTCACCATTTTTTCAATAATGACAGTTGTAAACCTATGTGCCAATGCATCCTTCTAGGTTTCCAGGTCTGGAACATGCCTATGACATGCTCAATCTTTAGGCTTTTCCAAGGTTACCCATGCTGTGAGCTGGACAAGTATGATGAGTCTACAAGACTGTAGACAGGCTGTATCATATCTAAACTCAAAAATTCATCTGGAATACATATTTGTGTGTTGGCCCAGCATGGTGAGTCCATAGAATCTTACTTGTCTTTATCTCTATCATTCAGGCATAGCTAAATCACAGTCTACATGCTGGGCTAGTGATGCAAGTCCCCAGTGCCCAGCCACAATCATGCCATTCTTGTACTCCCAGGCAAAGCTAAGATAGCACAGCCTGCAAACTGTCCACAGCAGATCTAGCTATTTGTCCCATACTGCAGTCTAAACTCAATGCAAACCATTTGAACAATGGACCAATCAACCCACATACATAATCTGAATTTAACCAAGCTTGGACAACAACAACAACAATGACAACAATAAGCAAACTTACACTCAACAGAAGCAGCCTATAATCTCACATCAGGCATATACTATATAATCAGGTCTCATCATAGAAACAGAAATTATAAAAAGTCAAGAGTATGTCTCCAACAAAACCCACCAGTTCAATAGAAGTGTTCTCCTATGAGAATTACAGAGGTGAACCACAAGACACAGAATGTACAATAATCGTAACCTTTATTAAATAATTCAAGTGGCTTAAATAAAACACAAACAGCAAAATTAATTTCAATATAATAGAAATAAATGCCTAAGGAATCCCCCCCAAATTACAAACATAAGGCCTAACTAAATGATAAAATTAATCCAGTATTTGAGATGAGAGCTGAATTCAGTAAGGAAATAGAAATATTGGAGATAAACTTATAACAGACCAGCATATTCACTCCTACTGCCACCCTACAGGCCTGCTTGTCTCTAAGGAGGACTGCTCTAAACAGGGACATGCCAACTAGAACCTCACAGAGTTCAATAGATGTGGGCTCTGTCCCACCCTGTTAGAGCCCCATCTCTCTCCTGGTGAGCACCTACACTTGCACTCATGATGAATAAGTATGCCCACCATTTCCCTTTCCACCCACGCTCTTCCACTACCCACACTGCCCACCTACTCTACAGTTCTACCTGCCTCCAGGAGGCTTCCTCTAAGCCTGGACACACAGCTTCACATGCCTCCTAAGAAGCCTGCTCTAATCCAGGATGCCAAGGCCAGCTAACACCAAAGACAGTCAGATTGTGAAAATCACATGCAATAAAGAAGCAACAGAAGGCAGTACAATATGGCACTATCAGAACCCAGCTCTCCTACTACAGCAGGCCCTGAATATCCTAATACATTGAAGAGCAAGATTCTGGCCTTAAGTTTTATCACATGAAAATAATAGAGGCCTTTAAAGAGGATATAAATAAATTCTTTAAATAAATACAGAAAAACACAGTCAAACAGGCAAAAGCCCTTAAAGAGGAAACAAATAAATATCTTAAAGAAATACAGGAAAATACAATCAAATAGGTAAAAGAAATGAACAAATTGGTCCAAGACCTGAACATGGGAACAAAGCAATAATGAAAATACAAATGGAGGCAACTGTGGAGATGGAAATCCTAGGAATTTAAACAGGAACTACAAACACAAATGTCACCAACAGAACACAGGATATGGAAAAGAAAATCTCATGCATAAAAGATACCATTAAAGAAATTGATACATTGGTCAAAGAAGATTCCAAATGTAAAAAATTCCCAACCAAAACATCCAGGAAATTTGGGAAATAATGAACAGATCAAACCTAAGAATAATAGAACTAGAAGGGGGTGAAAACTGCTAGTTCAAAGACCCAGAAAACATCTTCAACAAAATTATAGACTTCTTTAACCTAAAGAAAGAGATGCTCATAAATATACAAGAAGCCTACAGAACACAATATAGATTGGACCAGAAAAGGAAATCCTACAACAAGGTGGATTTGTGGGGTATGGTGGGGATGGGTCCTGTTGGACTGAGTTGTGGGTCTTGCATGTCTGCCACCCCAGGTGGCTGGAGCTGTGGCTCATGGGGAAGAAGCATGGGACTGAGATCACTCCATGCATGCCAAGCAGATGTTGGGCTTTAAGAAGTCACAGGACTCTACTCTGGGCATGGGGAGAACACAGTCTGAGACCCTGCATGGGCCACAGTTCTTGGGGCTTATGGGCTGGACCAACCTGCAGCTGAAGGGACTAGGGAAAGAAGCTCCTGTGGCATCCCACAGGGTTGAGGCTCTTAGTTGCAGCTACTAGCTTGGCTGGGTTGTCTAGGCTTCTGTGTCTGGAGCGCATAGGGGTCTTTAGTGGAAGATTAGGTAGCAGCTCAGTAGTTGAAGATCTTCTCCACAGTTCCCCACGGAAAGCCCCAAAGATGAGAGGTAGTCCAGGTCTTAAAATGTTTATTGTCATGGCAGAAAGTGGATGAAGCTGTACCCCCTGTTCTCAGCATGGGCCTGAGGTTAAATACCTTTTGCAAGTAGGAGGAGGGTCTGGGAAGGAATGCTTAATTGGCTACACCCTTTAGGTATCTCATGAATATGGAGATATCTTGAGGCTCTGATGTTTGTAGTCACACCCTTTACCTTGCTACGTGACCAAAGGCCACAAACCTTTCTTTGGAGGGGCTGTAGGGCCATTGTCCTATATGCCTGAAAGGCACAGATCAATGGTGGTCTTCGGACTCATGTCAGAAACCTGTAATCTGGGAGCATGGAGAAATGCATGCCATCCCTTGCAGGGAAACCTGTTGGGTTTCTGGCCATCTCTAGCCAGTGCTCGACCAGAAACCATGGTGTCCTTTCATGGACACAACACATAATAATCAAAACACGAAATCTACAAAACAAAGAAGGAACATTAAAAAGTACAAGAAGAAAAGGCCAAGTGACATATAAAGACAGACATATCATAATTATACCTGAGTTCTCAACAGAAAAGCTAAAGTCCAAAGATACTGTCTTGCAGACTGTAGTAGAACACAGATGCCAGCCAAGACTATTGTACCCAGGAAAACTCTCAATCACCATAGATGGAGATACCAAGATATTTCATAAAAACTCCAAATTTAAACAATATATTTCTACTAATCCAGCCCTAAAAAGGATACTAGAAGAAAAACTCCAACACAGGGAGAGTAACTAAACCCAAGAAAACATAAGAAGTTAATCATCTTACAAACCAAAAAGAAGGGAATTACACACACAGTACCACTTTCAACAACAAAATAATAGGGACTAAAAATCATTGGTCATTAATATCTCTGAACAAGAGAACTCAATTCACCAATAAAACAATACAGGCTAACAGACTGGATACATAAAAAAGGATCCATCCCTCTGTTGTATGTAGGAAACACACCACAGCAACAAAGATAGACACAAGCTTGGAGTAAAGTGCTGGGAAAAAGTCTTCCAAGCAAATAGTTCTAAGAAACAAGTTGAAGTCACCATTCTAATATCCAATAAAATATACTCTCAACCAAAAGTAATCAAAAGAAATGAGGAAGATTACTTAATACTCATCAAAGGAAAGATCCACCAAGATGGAGTCTCAATTCTGAACATCTATGTCCCAAATGTGAGAGCAACCACACTTGTAAAAGAAACTTTAACAAAGCTCAAATTACACATTGAACCCCACACAGTAATGGTGGGAGATTTAAACAATCAACTGTCACGAATGAACAGGTCATTGAAACAGAACTAAACAGAGACACAATGAAACTAACAGAAGTTATAAACCAAATAGATTTAACAGATATCTACAGAACATTTCATCCCAAAACAAGAGGATATATCTTCTTCTCAGTACCTCAGGGAAACTTCTTCAAAGTTGACCATATACTCTATCACAAAACAAGCCTCAGCAGACACACGAAAATTGAAATAATCCCTTGCATTCTCTCAGACCACCAGGGACTAAGACTAGATTTCAACAAAAACAATAGAAAGCCCATATACTGATGGAAACTGAACAACTCTCTACTCAATGATAATTTTTTTCAGGGAAGAAATAAGGAAAGAAATTAAAGACTTTCTAGAATTCAATGAAAATGAAGGCTCAGTACACCTAAACTTATGAGACACAAAGGAAGCAGTTGTAAGAGGAAAAGCCACAACATTAAGTGTCTTCACAAAGAAATTGGAGATATTTTACACTATCAACTTAACAGCACATCTGAGAGCTCTAGAACAAAAAGAAGCAAACACATCCAAATGAGGGAGAAGGCAAGAAACAATCAAACTAGGGGATGAAATCAAAGAAAACAATATGTAAAATCAACAAAACCAAGAGCTGGTTCTTTGAGAAAATCAATAGACAGACAAACCCTTAGCCAAACTAACTAAAAAGCAGAGACATGATCAAATTAACAAAATCAGAAATTAAAAGGGAAACATAAAACAGAAACAGAGGTAATTTTAAAAATCATCAAGTTTTACTTCAAAAGCCTATACTTGACAAAACTGAAAAATATAAAGGAAATGGATTATTTTCTAGACAGATACCACATATCAAAGTTAAATCAAGATCAGGTTAACTATCTAAACAGTCCAATAACAGCTAAGGAAATAGAAGCATTCATTACAAACTTCACAAACAAAAAAAGCCCAGGGCCAGATAGTTTTAGTGCAGAATTCTACCAGACTTTTGAGGAAGGCAAAATACCAATACTTCTTTTTTAAAAATCCACAAAATAGAAACAGAAGGAATACTACATAAATAATTCATGAGTCTACAGTTACCTAGATATCTACACCACACAAATATCCAACAAACAAAGGGAACTTCAGGCCAATTTTGCTTATGAACTTCCACCTGGAATGGGGATGACTCCCAGAACTTAATGTGGGTGACCTTTGCCAAAATGTCCAAGCATGGGGATACGGAATCTGAAAAGACCATCTCCAGTAGTCAGATAGGAACCCTGTTGGGCCTTGGACAAGGTAACTCCATTTAACCTGCAACCTTCAATCACATAGCACAGGTAGAGGTCTCCACCTCCAGAGATTTAAATATTAATGAGTTATCTAAAGGCCAGGGGCATAGCTAATTAAGTTATTCCCTCCCCTTTTCCTTTCCCTATAAAAGTCAGGCTCCCCTGGCTTTTGGGGGGAAGCACATACCATCTATACCCACTGAACATGCCATGAACAATAAAGCTTTGGAAAACCAGACTCCATGTGTTGCCTGGTCTCCCACCAGATTCCCAGCCTTTGGAATCCTGGAACCTTGTCAATGCAGCCACTGGCCCGCCCACCGACAGCTGCGTGAATGTGGGACCCTCAGCAGCGGCTGAGACCCAGCTGCCGGACTCCCTCCCCCGAGTGAGTTTTCTTCCCCACAGACCCCCAGTGGATGGATGGGGAAATCTACTCACCTATAAATCTTTAGACCCAAAATTGCTCCTTTGTAAATGCAATGTGGGGACAAAAATGGAACAGAAACTGAAGGAATGGCTAAACAAGGACAGGCTGAACTTGGGATCAATCTTATAAATGGCACCAGTCCCTGACATGATTACTCATACTATGCTGCTCTTGTAGACAGTAGCCTCACATACCTGTCCTCTGAGAGATTCTACCAGCAGCCAAAACATATGCAGATACTCAAGATCAAGCACTGGATTAAAATCAGGGATCCCCATGGAAGAGTTAGGGGAAGGATTAAAGGAATTGAAGGGAATGACAATCCTATAGAAAGACCAATAGTGTCAACTAACCTGGACTCTTGGGAGCTCCCAGAGACTAAGCCACTAACCAATAAGCTTACACAGGCTTGTCAAAGGTCCCCAACTACATGTAGCACAGGGCTGCCTTGTCTGGCCTCAGTGGGAGAATATATACCTAGTACTATAGAGACTTGATGCCCTAGGGTGGAGGAATACTGGAAGAGGACATTCCATTTGAGGCAAAGAGGAGGATGGAAGAACTCTGTGAGGGGGTACCAGAAGGAGAAAGCACTTGGGATACAAATAAATTAAATAATCTGTTAATAAAAACAGAAAGATTGCAGGTAAGTCAGTTTGAGATTAAGAACGAATTGAAATATTTAGTAATTCGGAAGAGATGGGGGAAACTTACAAGTTAAATGGATAAAATAGAAGATAAAACATAGGGATTCAAAAATAAAATAAAAAAATTAAACCATACAAGTAAAAATTGTGAAAAAAAATAATTTCAAAATTCATTTAAAGAGCATGCAGGAATCTTCAACTATAGACATTCATAAAAGAGAATATTCTCAGACCAGTGGCATAAATACAACATTAAAAAAGGCAAATGCATAAAGACACAAGAAGTACACAAAACATTAAAGAAACATGAGCAGGAAAGAAAGTCTTTTGGCATGTCATAGCTAAAACACTAAATATGACAGAGAACAGGTTTCAAAGCTACAAGACAAAATATAAGTTACAGATAAAGGAAAAACCCACCCATATAATAGCTGATTTCTACTTGGAAACTTTAAAAGCCAGAAGATTCTGTAACAATGTATTCGAAGTTCCTATATATCATAGATGCCAACCTAGACTACTATAACCAGCAAAACCATCTGCCATAGTAGAAAGAAAAAAACAACTTCATATTTACCAATACAATAATACAGATAATACTGAGGGCAATATTTGACTAAAGAGAGAAGGAGTATGTCTAAGAGACTATAGAAAGAAAACTATGACTGTTGAAGCTCAAAATATGACTAAGTACACAAACAAGAAATAACTGAGATCAACAGATGCCCTTTCATAATAACTTTAAATAACCAGGGAGTCAAGTCTACAATCAACAGACATGGGCTAGCAGAATGTAAGAAAAAAAATTTTCTGTTGTCTACAAGAAATTCAGCTTTAAAGATAGAAAACACCTTAGAAGGAAAAGAATAAAAGTATTGCTACTGAATAGAACCGGGAAGTAAGCAGGGGACGCAGTGTGCAACAAAAAAAAAATCTTCAAACAAAAAGTAATCATAAGATATAAAGTTTTCATTCTACAAAAGGATTAATAATGAAGGCATTACTATCCTAAACATGTATAGAACAACCTTTAGTGAATCAAATTTCATAAAGCATACTATTGTAACTTAAGATGTATATTAACTCAAACTCAGTAGATGATTTTATTTCATCAGTTTTTCTAATAGTCAGGCCATCCGAATAAAAGTAAGCATAAAAATATCAGAAGTAAATAACATTATATATAAATGAACCTTATACACATCTACAAAATATCAGAATCTTGTGCACACACACACAAACTTTTACACAGGATTTCATGGAAACTTCTCAAAAATAGAGCAGACCCTGGGACACAGAATACTTGTAAAGAAAAATTCAAGATTTTTTCAAGAGAAAGAGTGTTTAAGGCTACAAGAGAAAAATATAATTTTTTTTCTTTTTCGAGACAGGGTTTCTCTGTGTAGCCCTGGCTGTCCTGGAACTCACTCTGTAGACCAGGCTGGCCTCGAACTCAGAAATCCTCCTGCCTCTGCCTCCCAAGTGCTGGGATTAAAAAAATATAAATTACAAATAAAGGAAAAATCCCACTCAAATAATAGCTGATTTCTATTTGAAAACTTTGAAAGCTGGAAGATATAAAAAGTCAGAAAATTTTAAATAACTCCTTGTAAAGTATCTGACCATAATGCAATAAAACCCATGGACATTTTCATTAATTTCATAATTTCATAATTATATAAACCCATGGAAATTAAACAACTCATTATTGAATAATGAATGAGTCCAAGAAGAACTCAAGAAAGAAATAAAAATTATGGAAACTAAATAGAAATTAAAATAACACAAGAAATCCTCTGGCACAAATAACAAAATTTCATAATAAAAAATATATACCTCTAAGTGCTACATAAAAAAAAAAAATCAATGACTGGTCCAGTTTGACACCCATGTCACAAAAGGGAGCTCACCTCTGACACCGCTTAAAGGGTCAGGAAGCAAAGGCTGGTGAGCCCAGGGATCTAGGATTAAATTAAACATAACCTTCAAAATAAGTCAATTATAATTCTAATTATATTCTTTTATACTCATAGACAGGAGGTCAGCATAATCATAATAAGAGAAGCTTCATCCAGCAACTGATGGAAACAGATGCAGAGATCCACCACCAAACATTAGGGAGAGCTTGAAGGATCCTGCAGAAGAGGTGGAGTGTGGGACCATGAAAGGTAGCCTTGTTCTCAGTTGAGCTAAGGCTGTAAACCCCAGAGACCCTGAAGGGATAGTCTGCTTTTCACCTGTTTCCAGGCACCAGGGCCCTGTCACTAGCTGAAGTCCCTCATAGATTTATGTCCATCAGTCACGTTAGGGCAACACTCCAAGCCCCTCCACAAATAGAGGACAAGACGTGACCTGTGGTCACATAGGCTCAAGACAGATCTCCATTTTAATGAAGTACCTAAAGGCCTGGAGGCTTAACCAATAAATTTTCTTTCCCAGAGACTCCTCCCTGCAAAAAGTACTTAATCTCAGGCCCACCCTGAGAAGTGGGGTATGGTTTTACTAATCCACTTTCCTCTGCAGGGCGCTGAGCTATGAGAGACAACCAGGCACCTGGTTGAATGAGCTTTTGAACCCCGGAGACCCCTGGGATGGAAGGCGTTCAGCTCTGTTCCTGGGCCCCTGGCTCTCTCAGCTACTGCCCTTCACAGCCCCTCCCACAGAGAGAGGTCTATGGCCATCAGGTCAGATAGGAATAGTGCCCCAAGCTCTCCCCACATGCATATGAGGTATCCCCAAACTCCCAGACCAAGCCAATAAGGATTCCCTTCTGCTAAAACCTTAACCCACCCCAAACTGTATAAATTGAGCTTAATTGAGAACTAAAGGTGCTCGAAAGAATCATCCCGTTGTTCAAGAGCTTCTGTCTTGGATTCTCCCTTCTTTGCCAGCTACCTGGGTCCCCTCACCGGCTCAGCTAGAGCTGTTAACACTGGGCAAGAGATCTACTCTCTTTTCCTGCTACCTAGCCGGCACCTCCCGGCTTAGCAAAGAGCTATAACACTTCAGAAGATGCAGGCTCTCCCAAAGCACCTTCAGGGTTCTCCTCTGCAGAGGTCTGCAGCAGCGGACCTTCCCTGCTGACACTCTACCCTGGACCACCCACAGGCAGGGGCAGCAGCAGAGAAAATGGCTGTTCGCACCCTGTCCTCTGCCGAGATGGAGATTTTGTAGGACCCCATTTGGAGCTGGTTCCTACATTTCTCCATGACAATAAATGCCTTAAAACCATGGACTTTTCATCAGGTTCTGCCATGGGAAGCCATAGAGTAGGCCTTCACCTACAGAGACACTGTCTAGTCTCCTGTAGAAGGCCTCTCTGAGCTCCCAGCCATGGCTGCCACCAAGCCCAAGCCCACTGCTGTCAAGCCACGGACTCTACCTGTGGGACCAGCTGGAGCTTCCCTCTTCCCCACCCCCAGCCCTGGGCTAGATCCAGCCTGCAGGCCCCCACTCCATTCTTAGCTCTTTTACGGCTCCCAGCAGCACATGGATGTTTGAGAGCTTGAGAACCAGACAGCCCCAGCCACATCACAGGCCCTGAGAACCCTGAGCCAGCTCCAGCTGTCCTGCACCTCAGACTGTGCTTTCCCAACCATGGAGCGGAATCCTAAGGCTTCCCTATGAGCCCAACACCATGGCATGGAGTAAGTGTAGTCAACTTCCCACATCCTGCCTCCCTGAGTGGCTGAGCAGACACAATACCCCATAACCCTACAATGGGGGAAGGCTTGCGGGAGTCAGAATGGTCAAGGACATCACAAGAAAATCCACAGAAACAGCCAACCTGGGCTCATAGCAGCTCAAAGACTGAAATGAGAATCAAGGAGCCTGCTAGCTTGGTCTTTTTGGTGGGACTTCTAACTGTGGGAGCAAGGACTGTCTCTGACTTTTTGTCTGCTTTTGGGACCCTTTTCCTCCTACTTGGTTGCCTTGTCCAGTCTTAATATGAAGAGAAATCCCTAGTCTTACTGCAGCCTGACACGACATGTTTGGTTGATATTCCTAAGAGGCCTGTCATTATCTGAAAGAAATGGGAGGAGGAGTGGATGAGAAGACAGGAAAAACGGGAAGAGGGACTGAGAGGAGAGGAGGGAGGAAAAAACACTGTCAGAATGTAATATATGAGAGAAGAATAAATAGTTTTTTTAGAAAATCAGAAAGACCAGAAATAAGTAACTTAATAATATAACTTAAGAATTTGGATACTCAAGTAAAAGTCAAACCCAATATCCAAAAGAAGACACGAAATATCAAAGTCATAGTAGAAATTAATAAAAATAGAAATAAAAATTAATACTAAAACAAATCAACTGACCTAGGATCTGGTTCTTTGAGATTAACTAGATTGACACACCCTTGTCCCAACTAACAAAAAGAAAGGAAGAGATGACACAACTTAACAGAATCAGAAAAGAACAGGGAAACATTACAACAGACACCAAATGGAATACTTTTAAAACTTATAATCCATTAAGTCAGACAAGCTAAAGAAAATGGATATATTTCCAAAATCATCCTACCCACCAAATTAAACTAAAACATGAACAACATAAAGAGCTCCATGACAAATGAGATAAAACAGTAGTAAAAAGCACTTTGACTAAAAAAAACACATTCCCAGATGTTTTCAAAGCAGAGTTTTGCCAAACTTTGAAAGATCTACTGCAAATATTTCTTAAATTATTACAGAATACATAAAAAAACACAGAAAATAAAAAATTGGGAATGTATACCCACTTATAATGGACTCATTTTAAAATAGGCTATAGATTTAAAAGGAGTTCCTTTAAACAATTTTTAAAAAGAAGAAAGAAAAGAAACAAAAATGACTGAGATTTCTCACAAAGTGGCCATTATCTTTAACAATTAGGGAAATGCAAATTAAGCCACTATTATACTTCTTCTCACTATTGTCAGAAGGGCTAAAATTTTAAAAAGATAAATTAAATTAAAACGTTAGGACAAATGCTAGTGAGGATTGCACACTGGTTTATTCACTCTGGAATTCTCACATTTATTAATATGGGGAATCCTTTAAAAGCTATCCTTTAAAAGTTAAAAGTAACTCTGCCATACAACCCAGTTATACCACTCCTGTAGGGCATATGGACTGTACTACAGGACCTGCATAAGAACTAGTGGGGTGTGCTCAAACTCCAGGAATCTCAGAGGCCTGAGACTGCAGAAGTGAGTGGAGTTGCCTACTCCCTGCCCTCTGTCCCTGCTCTGGAACACATAACCATAACTCCCAACTGAGGGCAGTCAGTCACATAATATAGCACCTAGAATGCCTCTCCATGCTAATGAAGGACTTCAGTAGCCTTAGCTTTCAGCCAATTACCTTCTTCCTGCATATTCTCTTACCCTTCTAAGAAAATATATAATGTCTGGTTTGTTCAGAATAAAACATGCATTCACAACCACCTCCAATTAAGAAATATAAACAAGCTAAGATTGTCTCAAGACCTGCATCATTAGAGATCACCAAGGGGAAGGCCTTTGACTTAAAGGGCCAGGACCCTAAACTCTCAAAGAAGGTTGTCTCTCTTCTCCTACCCCTCTGCACTTGCTCTTAATCACCCCAGATCCTGGACATCTTGAACCCCATTTTCTCCTTCAAGTATGGCATGTAGTCAGTTCTCTTATGCTTACAAGGGAGACATTGTGGACTGGGGACTCTCCTCATTTTCAGAATGAATATCGTTTATTGCTGAACTTCTGGATCCAACATTCTCTCTGGTCTTCAGAGGTACCAGGCATGATCCTGGTACACAGACAAAAATGTAGAACATGCAAACCCATAAAATATAATTAATGAACAAAAAATCCTGAGAGTTGCCTTCTCAACTACTTTCTTTTTATAGCATTTCTAAACTACTTCCTGTCATGCAGATAATAAAGGATTTCTAATACTAAGGAGTGTCTGCTAAGATAGACTGTTTTGTTGCTAGAAGGGAGAGATAACTCACCATAGTCCATACTTGGAAATTCAGCACTCTGTGCCTCTAACCCTCTCCCTACACCTAACCCTAACCTACAACTTCTAACCCTACATGTTACTCTAAAGGTGAATCTAATATGAACCTTAGCCCAACACTAACTCAGTCTTTAGTGTGAACTTTAACTCTAGTGTTTTAGAAATCCTTCCTTAATTCATCCCTAATACAGTCCCCTATTCTCATAACAAATACTGACCAAAGAAGTCTCTCTGGAAGACAGAATGGGTTCTTGTTGCAGTAATAAGTCTTATGCTAACTTGCCTGTTAAATTGAAGAAGCAAACACACCCTTAGGTTTCCCCACAGTAAATATCAACTTTCAGAGCATTAAGGAATGTGTGCCCCTAAAATAAAAATTATTTTGGAATTGTGTATGATTCATCAAAAACACAATTTTTCATAAAAATATGAAAGAAAACAGATGTCAGTTTGCCTTTCAAGGTCTATAACAAGGTCTTTCTCACCAGAAAACAGGCTGTTTTGAAACAGTAAAGAATGTGTATGCAGAAGACAAAATGATTTTCTACTGTGAGATAGGCCTCACACTAACCCTAACTCTGTCTGTATTTCTGCCTGCCTAGTTTCCTTCATCTTGCTGTCACAGATACCATGATCAAAAACAATGTAGAGAAAAAAAATGATTTCAGCAAACACTTCCAGGTCATAGTTCATAGAGGGAAGGTCAGAATAGGAATTAAATCAAAAAATCATGAACAGATGCTGATTACTGACTCACTTAGCTAGCTTTCTTATATACCCCAACCCTTGGGATTGAATTGCCTACACTATGCAGGCCCTTCCTTATCAGTCATCAGTGAAGAATCTCTAACAGACATCTCTACAAGCCAATCTGATCAAGGCAAGTCTTCAATTTAGATTCTTTCCTTCCAATTGGACTTAGGTTGTGCTAAGTAGACAATAAAAACTGAGGCATATTCATAATTCTTTAACCTAAAGCCAACATTAAATCTAACCCTTCACAGAACTGAGTATTTGGCTTTTGAAATGTTTCTTTAATCAAAGCCTAATATACTTTCTTTTCCCCACAATGGATATTGTCCTAAGAAGATCTATGAAATGTATGCTGCTGAGAAACAGTTTTGAGGAAAAATGTTTGATTAATCCAAAATAATGTTCTTTCAGTAAGTGCCAACAAATGACCTTGTTTTTCCTAGACCAGTTCTTTTTGAAGAACTCTGATATGCATCCTTTCACACTGAAAATACAGCAAGTAAGACTGAAAAGAGGGATCAGCCATTAAAGGGTAAGCTCACAACCCAAAAGGTACAAGGATACAGCATGTGTAAGCATCAAGGAATGACTGATAACACAGTAGAATACATAGCTGCTAAAAGAGAATATATTTCACACCATCTCCCTCATTGAGTATATGAAGCAAACACAGCTTGGGCCACTAGAGTGTTCCTTATCTGTGTCCTAAAACAGACTTGTATTTCCTAAGAAACACAAAGCTGTGTGTCCTTCTGAAGCACAAATCATTGAATCTAGGTACATGATTCATTAGAAACAAAGTTGTATTGATATATGATAAAAAAGAAGCCCCATTCACACCATGTTGAACTAGTTATCTTTAAACATATCACATATCACAAGTGTTGGGGACTGCACTAGCCCCAAGTTGTGGCGGCCAAAATAAATGTCTCGGCCTGAGCAAAATATTGAGGCCCGGGCCGACCCACTTTTGGGCGGCCACTGTATCCCGGCCCAAGCTGCTGCTCCGGTCTTCAGGTCGGGGGTTCAGCAAGAGCGAGGGTGACGGCAGATTCTACAAATGTCAGAGATTCGTCTCTGATGATCCTCTATA